>NC_057799.1:493827529-493829833 GCF_018294505.1 Triticum aestivum
CCCGCACCGGCGCCCGAGCCCGGCGAGCTCCTCTCCTCCACCGCGCCGGCGTGCCCCGACGCCGTCCCCGGCGCCTCCTCCTCCTCCCTCGCCCGAACCCCGGCGCCTCCTCCTCCTTCCTCGCTCGAAGCTCCGGCGAGCCGCGCCGTCTCCGGTGAACAGTGTCGCGCCAGATCCAATCGATCTAGGGTTGACCTTTCTCCCTCCCCCGAAATCTGTCCTGATATTTTTGCATATTATTGCTCTGTTCATCGCATCATAACTCTGTGCATATTGCTCCGTTTCGCGCGTGTAATATATCGAAATGTTCGTCTCCAGATGCTCTTCATTGTGTTCCATGGTGCCATGTTCATTTGAGTCCATCTTGATGCCCAAATCTCTGATGCAAGAGTGCTATATGCTGTTACCTGCTGTTACTTATCAGAACATGAGGATTTGTTATTTTTGTTGCTATTGATGTGTGCATCTTATGGGCATGAGCTCTACATGTGTTTTGATGTATGCCATGCCATCTTTACATAGGTGTATGCCATGTATTTTTGTGATCTCTGTGGTGACTAGCACAAGCATGCAAATTAGGCTTCGTGATGTTTCTGATTTCAGGGACAGTAATTTTGCTAAGTCTGTGACTGCTGTTATTTTGTTGCTATGTATCCATGTGGCTACAGTGAGATCCATGCTCCTTTTGGTGATGTTCAGTAAGGATGTTTTGTAGATATAGTTGTGCTATATCCATTCATGCCCTTGTTTGAAATTATTAAGTGCCCTAGCATATCTTAATCTTGCTCTACTTTTGCTATAAAATATTTCTGGCAGATTGTTTACGTGTTATTCAATTTTGCCAAGGTTGTTGTAGTTGTTTCATACATGCTATTTACTTTCTCTTGCCATGGATAGCTTCATAAACATGCCATCTTGCTGTAGGTATGCTTGCTTTGGCATGAATACTTTGTGGTGAGTGAATCAAGCTCACCAAGATGCCTTCATAATTCTGTTTCGGCCATGCTCTGTTTTCTGCTAAGTCTGAAACCTGTTAACGAAACTTGCTATGTTTACATGTTGCCGTCATATCTTCTGGTCCTTTTTGGCTTATGGTCAGTAAGAGACTTTTGTTCTATGCATTTAGTAGATTCATTCCATGCCTTATTTTGCTATGTTAGGTTCCTGTAGCATGTCTTTTCTTGCTCTGAACATTGCTACCTGATGCTGTTTCTGCCATATCCAGTAATTTCACCAAGTCTGTGAACGTGATATCTTTTGCACTTTTGCCATGCTTGTTTGAACCTGTTATGTTGTGATCTAGCCATAGCTCATTGTTCATATTTTGTCAAGCATCTCCTGTATATTACTGCCATATGCTTTGTTGCTATGTTGGAGTCCTGTAGCATAGTTACTTGATGCATTTTAAGTGATATCTTGCTGTTAATCGCAGATTCGTGTCATTCTTGTTTTGCTTGCCATTTGCAAACCGTGCATCCGTTTCCGGTGATCTTTATATTGATTTCGACCGAAATCATCTCATCTTTCCAGTGGCACACTTGGTTTGCCAAGTTACTGCCTTGTTCATCATTTTTCTTCCGGAGCACGCATATGCATCGCATACCACATCTCGCATATCATACATGTTTTGCATCATGTTGCTTGTGCATTTCCCGTGATTGATTGTGGTTCCGTTGCTTGGATTCTTGTTTTTGGGTAGAGCCGGGAGACGAGTTCGTGAACGAGGAACCTGTTGAGTACGCTTACGAGGATCAAGCTTTCGACAACTCTGAGAACCTTGCAGGCAAGATGACCATACCCTCGAAATCACTTCTATATTTGCTTTGCTAGTTGTTCGTTCTATTGCCATGCTGCGCTACCTACCACTTGCTATATCATGTCTCCCATATTGCCATGTCAAGCCTCTAGCCATCCTTCCCTAGCAAACCGTTGTTTGGCTAAGTTACCGCTTTTGCTCAGCCCTTCCTATAGCGTTGCTAGTTGCAGGTGAAGTTGAAGTTGGTTCCATGTTGGAACATGGATATTTTGGAATATCACAATATGTCTTATTTAATTAATGCATCTATATATTTGGTAAAGGGTGGAAGGCTCGGCCTTATGCCTGGTGTTTTGTTCCACTCTTGCCGCCCTAGTTTCTGTCATACCGGTATTATGTTCCTTGATTTTGCGTTCCTTACACGGTTGGGTGATTTATGGGACCCCCTTGACAGTTCACCTTGAATAAAACTCCTCCAGCAAGGCCCAACCTTGGTTTTACCATTTGTCACCTAAGCCTTTTTCCCTTGGGTTTTCGCGAGCACGAGG
>NC_057799.1:493830052-493868637 GCF_018294505.1 Triticum aestivum
CCGGGCCAGTGCTCCTTCGAGTGTTGGTCCGAACCGAGTAGACTGCGGGGCCACCTCGGGGAAACTTGAGGCCTGGTTTTACACGTAGGATGTCTCATCCGTTGTGCCCTGAGAACGAGATATGTGCAGCTCCTATCGGGATTTGTCGGCACATCGGGCGGCTTTGCTGGTCTTGTTTTACCATTGTCGAAATGTCTTGTAAACCGGGATTACGAGACTGATCGGGTCTTTCCGGGAGAAGGTTTATCCTTCGTTGACCGTGAGAGCTTATAATGGGCTAAGTTGGGACACCCCTGCAGGGTATTATCTTTCGAAAGCCGTGCCCGCGGTGATGAGGCAGATGGGAATTTGTTAATGTCTGGTTGTAGAGAACTTGTCACTTGACCCAATTAAAATACATCAACCGTGTGTGTAGCCGTGATGGTCTCTTCTCGGCGGAGTCCGGGAAGTGAACACGGTTTGAGTTATGCATGAACGTAAGTAGTTCAGGATCACTTCTTGATCATTTCTAGCTTCACGACCGTTGCGTTGCTTCTCTTCTCGCTCTCTTTTGCGTATGTTAGCCACCATATATGGTTAGTGCCTACTGCAGCTCCACCTTTACACCATCCTTTCCTATAAGCTTAAATAGTCTTGATCTCGCGGGTGTGAGATTGCTGAGTCCTCGTGACTCACAGATTCTACCAAAACAGTTGCAGGTGCCGACGATGCCAGTGCAGATTACGCAACCGAGCTCAAGTGGGAGTTCGATGAGGAACGTCGGCGTTACTATGTTTCTTTTCCTGATGATCAGTAGTGGAGCCCAGTTGGGACGATCGGGGATCTAGCATTGGGGTTATCTTATTTTCATTCAGATTTGACCGTAGTCGGTCTATGTGTGGATTTTGGATGATGTATGAATTATATTTATGTATTGTGTGAAGTGGCGATTGTAAGCCAACTCTCGTTATCCCATTCTTGTTCATTACACGGGATTGTGTGAAGATGACCCTTCTTGCGACAAAACCACAATGCGGTTATGCCTCTAAGTCGTGCCTCGACACGTGGGAGATATAGCCGCATCGTGGGCGTTACAGGCAGAGAGCAGGTGGAAGAAGAAGAAAAAAAGATAGAAGGGGAGCTGCGGGGTGGGCTCTGCTACGCCGAAATGGGCTGCCAGCTACTGCGCGCGCGCGAGGGGTAGCTGGCCCGCTGTGTGCCGAGGCGTGATGCACAGCGCGTGCGGTTTCTCTTTGTTTTTCTAAACCTCTGCTACAGAAATTAATTCTAGCTAAATAAAATACAAAACAAAAACAAATAAAATCATCAAAGCACACAGTAAAATATTATTACTATAATAAATTACAGGAACACTAGTTCCACCTGTAATGAAATTTTGGAAATTCATTTGTATGCAATAGGCCACACAAACAGCAATAAAACACTCAAATAAAATATTTTGGAGATTATGAAAAATACCAGAACATATCAACTTAACAGGAAATAATATTCTGGACATTATGAACATTTTTTTAAAATAGGGGAGAAGTCATGTTATCTCCACTCCAATAAATTGCCTTTAGATGCATAATGATTCGAATATTCAGAAAATTTCAAATATGCATAGAAATCACGATGAAAAATAATGATCCTATTAACATAATAAATCTAAAATTTTGGGATGTTACAAATCTACCCCCCCCCCTAAAATGAATCTCGTCCTCGAGATTCAAGTTGGCTAGCAAAGGTTAAAGATGGATACTTGATATAATCCATACTACAAAGTTTTGAGGCTTACTCATTACATATTTCCAAATCTCCCTTGACATGACTAAATATGATGCATCAATTTTGAAAGAACGGTCACAATACTTGATCTTAATTAAGAATCTTACCAAAGTCTGATGCATTATCTGGTCTTCCTACCCTCATGTGATTCACATGTCCACTCTCGAAGTGATCAATCTCCTTCTCTCCAGAATTCCCACTGTCATAATTGATGTTCTTTAACAGAGGACCATTTTTGAATAAGGCCCTAGGTCCCTGCACCTGTAACAAAGTAACTGACTGATATCCTTCTTGGTCGGCGTCGATAGGTCGTGGTTGTTGTTTCCATCCCTATGACCATTGTGGTTGTGTCCATTATCGTTGTGATGATTATGCCCATCATGGTTATGACCATTATAAATGTCCACCTCAGAATCATAGTATTCAGAAGATGCTGACAAATTACGGTGCTTCCGTTGTCCTCCATAGTTGAACTCTGTGTCGCTTGCCTTCCTCTTGCGGTTCTCCACCTCTTGAAACTTGCCTTCAAGTACAATAGCCTTATCAATAAGCTCCTGGTAGTTATTGAATGTCGCCACTGTCAACTGAATACTCAACTCATCATCCAGTCCTTCAAGAAACTTCTCCTGTCGTTGCATCAGTGTTAACATCATTAGGGGAATACCGTGCAAGATTATTGAATTCCTCCACATATGCATTAATAGTGCGACCTCCTTGACGCAAGCTGCGAAACTCCTTCTTCTTCAGACTCATAGTACCAGCAGACACATGTGCGGCGCGAAAACCTGCCTAAAACTGTGCCGAAGTGATAGTAGCAATAGGATAAGTGACCAAGTAGTTGTCCCACCATGCTGCGGCTAGTCCTTCTAACAAATGCGAGGCAAACCTCACTCTCTCTGCATCCGTGCAACAAACTGTCTCCAAATTTCTGTTAACTGAGTGCAGCCAATCATCAGCCACAATAGGTTCAGGGGTGCTAGAAAACCTCTGAGGATTCAACCTCAAGAAATGAGTAAGTGCATCAACTGGGGGTGGTGGTGGACTATTGTTGTTGTTGTTGTTGTTGTTGTTCTGGTACTGAACAAGTAACTGGATCAACTGAGTCTGTCCCTGAAGCAACTGTTGCATGTATGGAGGTATGTCATTGTTGTTGTTGTCTCCTGAACCACTGCCTCTAGAGTTACGCCTCGGCGGCATCTGATGGGTAAGCATGGGTGAGATATAGACAGAAATAGGTCTAAGGGGAAAACACTACCCATATGCTCATGCTAGCAACTAAAACTCCAACAACAACAAAAACAAACACTAAATTCACACAATTCACACAAGTCACCAAAACTATCCTAAAGTAATCACATCAAAAGAGCACATATGATCAATCAAAGCACCCAATTGCATAATACAAACAATCCATGAAATATGACAACACGGAAAGCAATGACCAACCAAACATATAACATATCACACAACACAAGCAAAACCTATAGGTAAGGTCATATCCACAAGAGATATGATCTCATCATACTACCGCAAATCATTTATCAAACACAACTTAGGAATGGTGGTCTGCCAACTAAACTCCTTAAATAAAACTAATATAATCCAGGGGTCATCTATATTTGAAAAGCAAAGACATGAGTACAAGATTATGAACTAACAAGTAGACAACAAGTTGCAAAGTAAGTTTTTCACTCCTATGGCTTTTCTAATCCATTTTCTAGGGTCACGACCTACAGTCAACACACTGCTCTGATACCATCTGTAACGACCCGAATCTGATAAGATTCGATGTCTCTGTGCTCACTGTGCTAGTCCCTGGATCGACTCGCTAGCACACACAGTACATATGAATATCAAATAACAAGTGCATCATTTACTATAACGTATGATCCAGAATTCATAAAGTATTACAAACTGAGTAGCACATAGCTAACTTTATTCAATAATAACAGCGGAAAGGTAGCACAATAAACGATGATCCATCAATGCCCACTGGAGAACATGTTGAGTGAAGACTCACAACCCTACTGTATCTCACTGATCATCTGAATATCCTGCAACATGATAAGTTGCAGCCACAAAGGGTCAATACATTGAATGTATTGGCAAATTACACATAATGATAAAAGCTAACCTACATCCACAAGCAAAGTATGACAAACAAAACACTCAAGTTTGGTTCCGCGTAAAACTACCTTCACCTACCCCCACGACATAGGCAAGGTGC
Source organism: Triticum aestivum (assembly GCF_018294505.1). Classification (NCBI taxonomy): domain Eukaryota; kingdom Viridiplantae; phylum Streptophyta; class Magnoliopsida; order Poales; family Poaceae; genus Triticum; species Triticum aestivum. The sequence goes on from NC_057799.1 coordinate 493,834,047, forward strand.
ACACAACACAGATGATAAATATCTTCAAGATGTCTCAAGTGCGCTCAGTCCTGGCGCATTCTCTAGGGACAATAGAGCGCTCAGCCAGTGACGCATTCATGTGAGAAAAAGTCCCGACAACTCAAGTGCGCTCAGTCATGGCGCATTCTCTAGGGACAATAGAGCGCTCAGCCATTGACGCATTCACCTGAGAAAAAGCCCCGAGCCTACAGCTATAAGCGCTCACCACTTCCAAACATCACGCGACACATGCCCACGTCTACCATGCAAGTTGATCACACCATCACATAATACAATCAATATCAGAATATGACAAAAGTGAACATACAGATCAAACCAAGCACATGTCATAGCATAAAAATCACACATGCATAGCAGAAATATAGGATGAGCAAAATCAGAAGTGCAAACTTGCCTTGAATGCTGTTGAAGCACTCTAACGTATAATTCCGATCCGCTTCACACTCCGGACAATCTATATGATTAACGAAGGCACCGATAAATAAACCCGTACTCACATAACACCATAATAAAGTAAACAACAATGAATTCAAATAAAAACTTAATTAACAGAAACATATCAGTAGGTATATATTATCTACATGCTAGTAGGATCACAATGCAAAAAGAATCAACTAATTTGGATCAAACTTTGAATAGTTCAAAAATGTGAAATTTTGGTTCTACAATATTCTCCTAGTCTCTACGAGTACACAGGAAAAACAATCGATGAATTTGGAGTTACGGGTCTCAAGATATACCTAAATGAAAATTTGATATGGAATCTGCAAAGAAAAATTATGCCATAATAGCATTCTGGGAATAACTGCCGCGGCTGCTGTGGCACCACGTGGCACGACGTGAGTGGCCAGATGGTGTTTGCTGCTAGGCTTAAACAACGGACGGCCGGTTTATAACCCAAAATGTTTCAAAGAAAAAAAACAGCAGAGATCTAATTGTAGCCGTCCATTGGCGATCGGACGGACGACAAGGACTCACCGGAGAACAGAGGGCTGGGCGTCACCGGAGTTGGCGAAGACAACTCGGGGCGGCTCTGACCTTGACCGTGCTGCCGTTGGGTACGCCTCCTAAGCTCGGGGATGACGCTACGAGATGCGGCTGCAGAAGGTACACTCGAAAAACCTCCAGGGGATGATCAAAGCTTGCACCAGCGACGGTACCGTGTGGCTAGAGCGGTGATGGTGGCGTGGGCTTTGGGTCGAGCTTGATTTACCCGTTCCAGGGCGTCTCTACGCGAAAGAAAAGATGAGAAATATAGGGGAGGGCAAGGATATCAAGACAGAGGAGTAAGGAGATCCTGAGAACCTTCAGGCGCGACGGAAACGACCGGCGAAGGAGCTTCTGCGGCGGAACTCCGGCGAGATCGCGAAATCAACCTAGGTCACGGGAGACTGCGATTTTGGCGAAAAATCGGACAAGCCGGACGTGGGGAATATATATATGGAGAAGGGCGTGCAGGAGGAGCAGCGGATCGATCAAATCGATCAAAGGATTCAGATCGGACTCGTTGTCCAGGAAGAACACGGCTGAGATGGGAGATGACAAGCGGGACCCAATGTCAGCGGCAGAGAGAAGGTGGAAGAAGAAGAAAAAAAGATAGAAGGGGAGCTGCGGGGTGGGCTCTGCTACGTCGAAATGGGCTGCCAGCTGCTGCGCGCGCGAGGGGTAGCTGGCCCGCTGTGTGCCGAGGCCTGATGCACAACGCGTGCGGTTTCTCTTTGTTTTTCTAAACCTCTGCTACAGAAATTAATTCTAGCTAAATAAAATACAAAACAAATAAAATAAAATCATCAAAGCACACAGTAAAATATTATTACTATAATAAATTATAGGAACACTAGTTCCACCTGTAATGCAATTTTGGAAATTCATTTGTATGCAATAGGCCACACAAACAGCAATAAAACACTCAAATAAAATATTTTGGAGATTATGAAAAATACCAGAACATATCAACTTAACAGGAAATAATATTCTGGACATTATGAACATTTTTTTAAAATAGGGGAGAAGTCATGTTATCTCCACTCCAATAAATTGCCTTCAGTTGCATAATGATTTGAATATTCGGAAAATTTCAAATATGCATAGAAATCACGATGAAAAATAATGATCCTATTAACATAACAAATATAAAATTTTGGGATGTTACATATCCAGAGCTAGATGAGTCGGCTTTGCTTGTAGCCCGAGTAAAGGATCCGCGTGTGTTTGAAATCCGACCGTTGGACACGTGTTGGTTCCTTAGTGACCCAGGGTCCTTTCGGACATATCATGTCAGGTTGCCTCGTGGCTATAAATAGCCCACCCCCTACACCATAAATTGGTGGCTGCTCAGAGTTAGTACACGGCTTTTGTCATTTCAGAGCAACCCACCTCCGTAGCCTTTAAGAGAGAGATCCTTGCGAGGACAAAGCCCAAAACACCCAGAGCCAAAGAGTGTTAGGCATCACTGAAGTCTTTCTGTCCGCATGACCTGAAGACTTGTTACACTTGAGGACTGTGAATCCTCTAGCCGGTTAGGCGTCGCGTTCTGAGCATCCAAGAGCCATTGTGGATCGCCGATGAATGAAGTCTGTGAAGGTTTGGAAGTCTACCTTGAAGACTTACCAGAGTGATTGGGCGAGGACTGGGTGTCCTTAGCTCAAGGGGAATAAGGTGAAGACGCATTCTTCTGAGTTCAATCTCAGCCTCCCTAACCAGGCGTACAGTTGTCACAGCAACTGGAACTGGTCTACCAAATCCTTGTCTTCACCAAGCAACTGGTTCTATCCCCCACTTCCCTTTACTTTTCAGTTTTTCTTCGTGAAGTCATTGCTTGCCTGTTTGATTTGATTAACTTCACTATGTGAAGACTATTACCTATTTAGCTTCATACCGTCTTCCATTCTGATCCATACCACCTAGATGTTGATAGTCTTCGTACTTTCACTACAATGCTTCCTTGACTATGGCTTGTCTAGTGTAGTCTATCTTCCGCTGCATATCAATAGTTTCATTTCATCTGTTTGTCTTCAAAGACCTCGTGTTTTGAAGAGTTTCATAAAATCGCCTATTCACCCCCCCCCCTCTTGTCGATAACTAGCACTTTCAGCCTCCTCCGGAAGTGGCCTTCTCCCATTTAGGGTTAGTAGCCATTAACGATGATTTCTCCCAGGATCCTCGCCCAAACTTGCCAAACATGAGCGGGCATGTTTCGTCCCCTTTTTAATCCGGGGCATGGGCTTCCCAATTCACCCCTTTCTAAGGTGCTAATTGCAATTTTATGGCCTCCAACTCCACCACCTTTCCCCCAACTCTATCTTACACATAGCTTGCTACATCGTCCTTTGTGAGGCCTTCTTCGGGTGCTAGCCACATTTCGACATGTGGTATCATTATTTTTGCGTAGTGATGCGTCGCCAAGGAGGTTGCCTGTGGGAGTGCAGAGGGGCCAAGATCTGTGAGGTGGCCGGCTCTAGATATCTGGATGGTACCCTCGAGGAATCAAGGGACCATTGGACCGAGGATTGGTTTTATATTCCCGACGTTTCCCTCATTGATCCTTCTCGGGAAGGGATTCCTCCTTTTTCGCATTCCCTTCCTGAAAAAGGTATAACTAGCGACCGACAACTCGAGTACAAGAGGTGATCCATCTTGCACACCAGGTTTCCCTTCTTCTCAATCATGGGCTGAAATTGCCCAATGTTATGGCAATAGTGTTGCTGTAATATTTGCCCTCTTGTGTTTTGGAAATTGTTGACAGAAACAGTCCTGGACTGATTTGTTTGCTAGTGCACACAGAGAAATAGTCCATGCAGAATTGAAGAAAATGATGTCTCCGGTGCAAATCTCGAAGAACTTCAACGAAGAATATCTGCGTTGCAAAAGAATGAGCTACATCTATTGAGAACATGTAGACGAGAAGATTGATGTGAAGGAGTTAACCCCTCGAAAATTTATTGCTGATGTAAAGCAATTGGTTCGGAGTTTCTGTCTAAAGAAAATTGACTGCAGCAAATGGAAGTTGAAGACAAGGTGAAGACATAGTATTCATTCCGTTGTTCTTCTTTCATTCATTTGAGTCATAGGACCTCTGTACTATTAAGAGGGGTATACACTGGTACAACGAGGTGCTATACAAACGGTTTTTAACCCCTTTCCGCGACGACGTTTGGAACCGTCGCCAAGTGAGTGCCTGCGGTAGGGGGGTCCTTCCCACACGACCAAGAAACCGTCGGGGATAGGGAGCCTTGGTGCATGCAGTTGTCCCTATAAAACTATTTTTGATATCTCGAATATCTGAAATGCTCCATCCTTGCAACTCGTTTGTGCTCGCATTGCCATCGCAGTCGGTATTCTCTGGTGCTACGTTTACTATGTGTGACCCATCACAAATAGTTCACAATTATAGAAGCAGACAATCACACACATTTACTTTTCCTCGACTGTATGCGATTCGATGTAAGAGCACACACAATTGTTGCTATAAAACTATATGCAAAGCTTGAATACATCCCACACGATTCATTCGTCGTACCCGCGTCGGATGAAGACCTATCGCACGCGTTCTTCTATGACCAAACGTTTGCAATGTGCACAACATCAAAAACAATCCATAATTGTGAAGTGTGTGTGATAAGGTGACTATCACAAACATTTAATAAGAAAGAACTATGTGTGATGATGTTGTTAATCGCACACGTTTTTTCTTGGTTGATCGTGTGTGTAGTAGAGATTGATCGCACAGTTGTGGATCCTAGAAACGTGTCTGATCTCCACGTGAAGGAAATATGCCCAAGAGGCACTAATAAAGTTGTTATTTATATTTCCTTATATCATGATAAATGTTTCTTATTCATGCTAGAATTGTATTAACTGGAAACTTAGTACATGTGTGAATACATAGACAAAACAGAGTGACCCTAGTATGCCTCAACTTGACTAGCTCGTTAATCAAAGATGCTTAAGTTTTCTGACCATAGACATGTATTGTCATTTGATGAACGGGATCGCATCATTAGAGAATGATGTGATGGACAAGACCCATCCATTAGCTTAGCATTATGATCGTTTAGTTTTATTGTTATTGCTTTCTTCATGACTTATACATATTCCTCTGACTATGAGATTATGTAACTCTCGAATACCAGAGGAACACCTTGTGTGCTATCAAATGTCACAACGTGACTGGGTGATTATAAAGATGCTCTACAGGTGTCTCCGAAGGTGTTTGTTGAGTTGGCATAGATCAAGATTAGGATTTGTCACTTCGTGTATCGGAGAGGTATCTCTGGGCCCTCTTGGCAATGCACATCACTATAAGCCTTGCAAGCAATGTGAAAAATGAGTTAGTTACAGGATGATGCATTACGGAACGAGTAAAGAGACTTGCCGGTAACGAGATTGAACTAGGTATGATGATACCGACGATCGAATATCGGGCAAGTAACATACCGATGACAAAGGGAATGACGTATGTTGTTATGCGGTTTGACCGATAAAGATCTTCGTAGAATATGTAGGAACCAATATTAGCATCCAGGTTCCGCTATTTGTTATTGACCAGAGATGTGTCTCGGTCATGTCTACATAGTTTTCGAACCCATAGGGTCCGCACGCTTAACGTTCGATGACGCTTTGTATTATGAGTTATGTGTTTTGGTGACCGAAGTTTGTTCCGAGTCCCGGATGAGATCACGGACATGAAAAGGAGTCTCGAAATGGTCGAGAGGTAAAGATTGATATATTGGAAGGCTATATACGGACACCGGAATGGTTCCGAAGAGGTCCAGGGATTTTTCGGAGTACTGGGAGGTTACCGGAACCCCCCAGGAAAGTTAATGGGCCTCATGGGCCATAGTGGAGAAGAGGAGGTAGGCCACGGGAGGTGGCGCGCGCCTCCCCCTTGCCCAATCCAAATTGGACAAGGGGTGGGGGCGCGGCCCCCCCTTTCCTTCTCCTTCTCCCCCTTTCCCCTTTCCCCCTCTCCGTTGGATGGCAGGGGGCGAATCCTACTAGGAGTGGAGTCCTAGTAGGACTCCCCCCTTTGGTGCGCCTCCTCCTGGCCAGCCACCTCCTCCCCCTCTCCTTTATATACGGTGGCGGGGGGCACCCCAAAGGCACACCAAGAATTCTCTTAGCCGTGTGCGGTGCCCCCTCCACAGTTTACTCCTCCGGTCATAGTGTCGTAGTGCTTAGGCGAAGCCCTGCACGAATCACATCACCATCACCGTCACCACGCCGTTGTGCTGACGGAACTCTCCCTCGACTCTCTACTGGATCAAGAGTTCGAGGGATGTCATCGAGCTGAACGTGTGTTGAACACAGAGGTGCCGTACGTTCGGTACTTGGATCGTGAAGACGTTCGACTACATTAACCGCGTTAACATAACGCTTCCACTTTCGGTCTACGAGGGTACGTGGACACACTCTCCCCGTCTCATTGCTATGCATCTCCTAGATAGATCTTGTGTGATCATAGGAAAATTTTTTAAATTGCATGCTACGTTTCCCAACAGTGGCATCAAAGAGAGGTCTATGCATAGATGACATGCACGAGTAGAACACAAAGAGTTGTGGGCGATAATAGTCATACTGCTTACCACCAACGTGTTACTTTGATTCGGCGGTATTGTTGGATGAAGTGGCCCAGACCGACATTACATGACCGCGTTCATGAGACTGGTTCTACCAACGTGCTTTGCACACAGGTGGCTAGCGGGTGTCTATTTCTCCAACTAGAGTTGAATCGAGTTTGACTATGGCCGGTCCTTGTTGAAGGTTAAAACAACACACTTGACGAAAAATCGTTGTGGTTTTGATGTGTAGGTAAGAACAGGTTCTTGCTATAAACCCGTAGCAGCCACGTAAAACTTGCAACAACAAAGTAGAGGACGTCTAACTTGTTTTTGCAGGGCATGTTGTGATGTGATATGGTCAAGACAAGATGTGATATACGTTATTGTATGAGATTATCATGTTTTGTAAAAGTTATCGGCAACTGGCAAGAGCCTTATGGTTGTCGCTTTATTGTATGAAATGCAATCGCGATGTAATTGCTTACTTTATCACTATGTGGTAGCGATAGTTGTAGAAGCAATAGTTGGCGAGATGTCAACAACGCTACGATGGTGATCAAGGTGTCAAGCCGGTGACGATGAACATCATGACGGTGCTTTGGAGATGGAGATCAAAAGCACAAGATGATGATGGCCATATCATGTCACATATTTTGATTGCATGTGATGTTTATCTTCTACGCATCTTATTTTGCTTAGTACAGCGGTAGCATTATAAGATGATCCCTCACTAAATTTCAAGGTATAAGTGTTCTCCCTGAGTATGCACCGCTGCTACGTTCACATACAATGGGTGCAAGCCAGTTTTGCATGTGCAGAATACTCGGGTTAAACTTGACAAGCCTAGCATATGCAAATATGGCCTTGGAACACTGAGACCAAAAGGTCGAACATGAATCATATAGTAGATATGATCAACATAGAGATGTTCACCATTGAAAACTACTCCATCTCACGTGATGATCGGACATGGTTTAGTTGATATGGATTACGTGATCATTTAGATGACTAGAGGGATGTCTATCTAAGTGGGAGTTCTTAAGTAATATGATTAATTGAACTTTAATTCATCATGAACTTAGTCCTGATAGTTTTTGCATATCTATGTTGTTGTAGATCAATGGCCCGTGCTACCGTTCCCTTGAATTTTAATGCGTTCCTAGAGAAAGCTAAGTTGAAAGATGATGGTAGCAACTACACGGACTGGGTCCGTAACTTGAGGATTATCCTCATTGTTGCACAGAAGAATTACATCCTGGAAGCACCGCTAGGTGCAAGACCGCTGCAGGAGCAACTTCGGACGTTATGAACGCCTGGCAGAGCAAAGCTGATGACTACTCAATAGTTCAGTGTGTCATGCTTTACGGCTTAGAATCGGGACTTCAAAGACGTTTTGAATGTCATGGAGCATATGAGATGTTCCGGGAGTTGAAGTTAATATTTCAAGCAAATGCCTGAGTTGAGAGATATGAAGTGTCCAACAAGTTCTATAGCTGCAAGATGGAGGAGAATAGTTCTGTCAGTGAACACATACTCAGAATGTCTGGGTACCATAACCACCTGACTCAGCAGGGAGTTAATCTTCCTGATGATAATGTCATTGACAGAGTTCTCCAATCACTGCCACCAAGCTATAAAGGCTTCATGATGAACTATAATATGCAAGGGATGGAAAAGACAATCCCCGAGCTCTTCGCAATGCTAAAGGTTGCGGAGGTAGAAATCAAGAAGGAGCATCAAGTGTTGATGGTCAACAAGACCACTAGTTTCAACAAAAAGGGTATATGGAAGAAGGGGAACTTCAAGAAGAACGGCAAGCAAGTTGCTGCTCCTGGGAAGAAGCCCAAGTCTGGACCTAAGCCTGAAACTGAGTGCTTCTACTGCAAAGGGACTGGTCACTAGAAGCGGAACTGCCCCAAGTATTTGGCGGATAAGAAGGATGGCAAAGTGAAATGTATATTTGATATACATGTTATTGATGTGTACCTTACTAATTCTCGTAGTGGCGCCTGGGTATTTGATACTGGTTATGTTGCTCATATTTGCAACTCGAAATAGGGGCTACGGATTAAACGAAGATTGGCTAAGGACGAGGTGACGATGCGCGTGGGAAATGGTTCCAAACTTGATGTGATCGCCGTCGGCATGCTACCTCCACATCTACCTTCGGGATTAGTTTTAGACCTAAATAATTGTTATTTGGTGCCAGCGTTGAGCATGAACATTATATCTGGATCTTGTTTGATGCAAGACGGTTATTCATTCAAATAAGAGAATAATGGTTGTTCTATTTATATGAGTAATATCTTTTATGGTCATGCACCCTTGATGAGTGGTCTATTTTTGTTGAATATCGATTGTAGTGATACACATATTCATAATATTGAAGCCAAAAGATGAAAATTAATAATGATAGTGCAACTTATTTGTGACACTGCCGTTTAGGTCATATTGGTGTAAAGCACATGAAGAAACTCCATGTTGATGGGCTTTTGGAATCACTTGATTATGAATCACTTGATACTTGCGAACCATGCCTCATGGGCAAGATGACTAAGACTCCGTTCTCCAAAACAATGGAGCGAGCAACTCACTTATTGGAAATAATACATATAGATGTATGCGGTCCGATGAGTGTTGAGGCTCGCGGCGGGTATCGTTATTTTCTGACCTTCACACATGATTTGAGCAGATATGGGTATATCTACTTAATGAAACATAGGTATGAAACATTTGAAAAGTTCAAAGAATTTCAGAGTGAAGTGGAAAATCAGCGTAACAAGAAAATAAAATTTCTATGATCTGATCGTTGATAACCCACAAGTATAGGGGATCGCAACAATTTTCGAGGCTAGAGTATTCAACCCAAATTTATAGATTCGACACAAGGGGACCAAAGAATATTTGAAGGTATTAGCAGCTGAGTTGTCAATTCAACCACACCTGGAGATTCATTATCTGTAGCAAGTAATCGGTAGCAAATTAGTTTGATAGTTTTGATAGTAGTGACAACAGCAACAGTAACAGTAACAGTGATAGCAGTAATTTTGTAGCAAGTGTAACAGTGATGATAGCAATGGTAACTTAACAGAAACAATATAAGATAAATTCATAGGCATTGGATCGGTGACTTGTTGGATGATATTCATCATGTGGCAGTTATAACCTAGGGCGATACGGCACTAGCTCCAGTTCATCGATATAATCTAGGCATGTATTCCGTAAATAGTTATACGTGCTTTATTAAAAGAACTTGCATGACATCTTTTGTCCTACCCTCCCGTGGCAGCGGGGTCCATATTGGAAACTAAGGGATATTAAGGCCTCCTTTTAATAGAGAACCGGAACAAAGCATTAACACATAGTGAATACATGAACTCCTCAACTACGGTCATCACCGAGAGTGGGCCCGGTTGTTGTCACTCCGGGGTTGTCGGATCATAACACGTAGTAGGTGACTATAACTTGCAAGATCTGATCTAAAACATGGATATAATGATGAATTCATAAACGGTTCAGGTCTGAGTTCATGGCACCCGGGCCCAAAGTGACAAGCATTAAGCATAGCAAAGTCATAGCAACATCAATCTAAGAACATAGTGGATACTAGGGATCAAGCCCTATCAAAACTAACTCGATTACATGATGAATCTCATCCAACTCCTCACCGACCAGCGAGCCTATGAAGGAATTACTCACTCCCGGTGGGGAGCATCATGGAATTGGCGATGGAGATGGGTTGGTGATGATGAAGAACGAAGATCCCCCTCTCCGGAGCCCCAAACGGACTCCAGATCTGCCCTCCCGAGGAAGAACAGGGCTTGGCGGCGGCTCCGTCTCGTGGAACACGATAATTCTTTCTCCCTGATTTTTTTCTGGAATAATGTGATTTTATAGCATCAGGGGGATCGTCTGCGGGGCCACCAGGTGGGTACAACCCACCTGGGCGCGCCAGGAGAGGGGGGCGCGCCCTGGTGGGTTGTGCCCACCCAGGGGCCCCTCTCCAGTAGGTCTTGGCTCTAGAAATTATCTTTTATTCCATAAAAATTCCTCGCAAAGTTTCGTTTCATTCCGAGAACTTTTATTTCTGTACAAAAACAAGACCATGGTAGTTCTGCTGAAAACAGTGTCAGTCTGGGGTTAGTTTCATTCAAATCATGCAAATTAGAGTCCAAAACAAGAGGAAAAGCATGAGAAAAAGTAGATACGTTGGAGACGTATCAACTTCCCCAAGCTTAAACCTTTGCTTGTCCTCAAGCAATTCAGTTGATAAACTGAAAGTGAGAAAGATAAACTTTTACGAACTCTTTTGCTCTTGTTTGCATAAATAAGCTTAAATAGTACCCAGATTTTCAGCCAACATTATAACTAACCATGTCAACAATAACTCTTAAAGATTATATTAACTCATATCAATGACATAAATCAGCTAGCGAGCAATAATAAGATATCTCAAACGGCAACACGTTGTCAAAACAACCATGATATAATATGACAATAGTGGTATCTCGCTAGCCCTTTCTGAGACCGCAAAACATAAATGCAGAGCACCTCCAAAGTTCAAGCAGCGACTAAACATTGTAATTCATGGTAGAAAAGATCGAATCATGATGCACCCAACATTAGCTACACACAATGCATAAATCATGACAACTGCGCTCCCTCAGTTTCTGGTGCTTGTTTTACAAGGTAGTGACACAACATAAAAGTAAATAGATAGTCCCTTCACAGAGGGAAGCAGTGATTTGCAGAGGTGCCAGAGCTCAATTTTTTAAAACAGAGATAAATGATATTTTGAGACATGCACCCTTCTTATTCACTTCATGACCATCAGTTATCAACATCTTCCATGCTAAGCACGCTAGTGGCGGTTCCCAAGCGATAAAAGTAAAGGTTTTGACTCCATTGGAGTTTTTGTTTGATTATTTCAGAGATGAACTCTTTTTCATGTTTGCAGTTTGGGACTGGGCATCCCTATTACCGCCATTTTCTCGTGCGATGGCGAGTGAATAAACACTCTTTTTCATGTTTGCGGTATGGGGCTGGGCATCCCTATTACCGCCCTTTTCTCGTGCGATGGCGAGTGAATAAATACTCGACCTGAGAATAACCCGCTTATCATGGAAGATACCGACCACCTCCTGTCGTTCCATGAACGATCCAGGCACACAAAAAGGATAATTTTTAGAAGTTTTTAGAGGTGGCACATGCAAATTTACTTAGGACGGCAGGGTAATACCGCATATAGGTAGGTATGGTGGACTCATCTGGAATAACTTTGGGTTCAAGATTTTTGATGTACAAGCAGAGTTCCCACTTAGTACAGGTGAAGGCTAGCAATTAGATTGAGAAGCAGCCAGCTAGAGAGCAACAACGATCATAACCATGCATTATGCATAAGTAACATTGGACACTAGCATGAGTAGGATATGAACACCATGAACATAAATATCATAGAGGCTATATTGGTTTTGATTCAACTACATGCATGAACATGTGCCAAGTCAAGCCACTCGAACATTCAGAGGAGGATACCGTATCATCATACTACATCACAATCATTTTAGCGCTATGTTGATATCCAAGACAAATTATTATCCACTCCCAGCTACTTATGCATGGCATGAGAAACTGTAATCTCTAATTGTCATTGCAAACATGTTTAATCATAACGGGCTGAAGCCTAGATACTAGGTTAAACATATTTACACAAACAGAACAAGTCTAGTTCATACCAGTTTCTCTCTGCCACGGCCAGTTCATCGAATGTCGTCATTATTGCCTTTCACTTGCACGACCGAATGATATGAAAATAATAATAGTGCAAGAGTGCCGTGGACTAAGCTGGAATCAGCAAACATTTTATTCAATAGGAGAAGACAAGGTAAAATGTGCTCTTATTAGTTCAACAGTTATTCCTATGAGAGCCACTCAACATTTTCATCGTGGTCTTCTCCTTGGTAAGACTCGAAAAAATAAAACAAGTTCAGAGAAACACACTGAAATATTTTTGGAGTTTTTGGTTTTCTTGAACAAGCAAATAAAAAGCAAAAACGAGAAAAACTATTTACACAGGAAAGCTCCCAACAAGCAAAAGAAGAACAAGGAAATATTTTTGGGTTTTCTTTTTAGTGCTACTACTAAGCATGCATAGAAAGTAAATTACTACAACTAATTTTTTTTGGTTTTTCTAAAGTTTTTCAAACACACAAGAAGAAAGCAAGAAAATAAATCTAAGCATGGATGATACAATGAGAAAAAAATGTGAACACCGACAAAAGGAATGATATGTGTGAACATGAATGTTATGCCGGTGAGAACATGTACTCGCCCAAGCTTAGGCTTTTGGCCTAAGTTGGTAATCGATCAGTAGCCTGGATGGTAGTAGTCAGCGTGGTAGCTCACAGAGGCTCTTGGTGCGGATGTCTCGGCCTGCCGTGCTGCCACCACTGCTGCGTTATGAGCTCGAGCCACGCTCTCAAGAACAAAATATCTCCCCTTGCTGTGATAGTCAAAAAGAGCAGGCGCAGGCAAATATGTGTGCACAACAGATGTTTGGTAAAACAATAGATTATAAGTGAAGTTATCAACCTTTCCCTTGAGAATCTTATGCTCTTTTAAGGTGTCAAAATCTAAATACTGCGTGGGTAGGATAGGATCACAGGGCAAAGGTGAAACACCCAGCCCTCGTGCTAAACGTGTGGTGTAAATTCCACCATAGAACCAGCCACTGTTAGCATTATGCTGAAGTCTACGTGCAACAATCGCTCCAAGGTTATAATTCCTTTCACCAGTGAGAGCGGTGTGAATGAGGCTCAAGTCTGGCGCATAAAGTATGCTACAGTCTTGCTTGCCTACTATGCATTTCCCGTTAAATAATGCAAAATACTGAATTGCGGGAAAGTGAATGCTCTTTATTCTTCCTTGTCTCACTCCCCTATTTTCACCGTAACAAAGGCTAGTCAAGAAAGACTCGAACTCAGCCTTTGGTGGCTCATCAAGCGAACCCCAAAATGGAAGTTTGCAATGGTAAGCAAAATTATCCAGGGGAATAGTAAATGGATTATCATAAAGCATAAACGACACCCTAGACTCACGTGGAAAGTATTTAAATCCTTTAACAAATGATTCAGTGAGAAGTTGGCGTTGTTCACACTTATCTGAAATGTAGGGACTGAGACCGGCATTGTGAACATATTGCTCAAATTCCTCCTTGATGCCCACACGCACCATATATTCATCGCAAGGGAATAAGCATGTTTTGGTGGCGGCATCTCGCATGGAACTTTCACTTGGTTCAACATAAGACCGGCGAGCAGAACTGTCACTAGAAGATGCCCCCGAGGATCGTCTCCTCGAAGAACTCCATCCAAATAGGTTCATCATGCTCGCGTACAATTTTCTGAATATAAAATTTTTGGGGTCACAAAAATTTGTCAACAAATTTTTTATAAAATTGATAGCAACTACTCATAGGGATACATAGAGGCCATAGCAAGCATTCAAACTACTTAGAACACTAAGAATTTAACATGCAAGCCCATCTACAGCAGCACCAAGAGGAGCTAATTATTCAAAGTATAAACCACTAAAACAAAAACTAATTGGACAAATGGTGGAGTCACATACCAAGCAACAATCCCCCGAAACAGTTTCAGAAACAGAGCTTCGAGCAAGGAGGTCGAAATCCGCGGGTTTGAGCTCAAGAACACGGGAGAGAGAGCAATGGAGATTTTTTTCTGGAGGTAAGTGATGATGTGGGCTAAAGAGATAAGTGAGGGGGCCCACGTGGGGACCACAACCCACCAGGGCGCGCCTGGGGGTCCTGGCGCCCAGGTGGGTTGTGCCCACCTAGTGCACCTCCCTCTGGTATAATTTGCACCAAAAATTCAGAAATATTCAGGAAAAAATCATGTTCAATTTTCAGGGCATTCTGAGAACTTTTATTTTTGGGTCATTTTTTTATTGCACGAGAAATTCAGAAAACAGACAAACACATGGCATTTTATTTTATTTAACTAATAAAAACAGAAAACAAAAGGTAGGGACAGAAAGTAGTGCTTACTAAATTCATCAACTTCATACCGCTCAAAAATGATTCATTAATAAGGTTGATCAGGTTAACAACCACTTTCGATTAGCATGAAACCGAAGAACTTTCGTAAATCACTAAGTTACCTCAATGGGGATATGGATGTCCCCAACAATAAGCATTTCATATTTCTTGTTGACAGTAGGTAGAGGTATTTGAAAACTTCCAATAGTGATTGTCGGAGATTTTTCAATAACATTAATACCATTCACTTGGAATTGTTTCTTCGGAAAGTGCACCGTATGCTCATTACCATTAATATGAAAAGTGACCTTGCTTTTATTGCAATCAATAATAGCCCCTGCAGTATTCAAGAAGGGTCTACCAAGGATAATTGACATTTTGTCGTCCTCGGGCATCTCAAGTATAACAAAGTCAGTCAAAATAGTAACATTAGCAACAACAACGGGCACATCCTCACAGATACCGATAGGTATGGCAGTTGACTTGTCAGCCATTTCCAAAGATATTTCAGTAGGTGTGAGTTTATTCAAGTCAAGTCTTTGATATAAAGAGAAAGGCATAACACTAACACTAGCTCCTAAATCACACAAAGGAGTTTTCACATAATTCTTTTTGATGGAGCAAGGTATAGTTGGTATTCCCGGATCTCCAAGTTTTTTAGGTACTCCATCTTTGAAAGTATAATTAGCAAGCATAGTGGAGATTTCATCTTCTGGTATTTTTCTCTTATTAGTGATGATGTCTTTCATATACTTTGCATAAGGAGGCATTTTCAAGATATCAGTCAAGCGAGTACGCAAAAAGACTGGCCTCAGCATTTTAGCAAAGCATTCAAATTCTTCATCATCATTCTTTTTAGTTGACTTGGGTGGAAAAGGCATAGGTTTTTGAACCCACGGTTCTCTTTCTTTACTGTGTTCTCTAGCAATGAAGTCTCTTTTATCATACCTTTTATTCTTAGGTTGAGGGTTATCAAGATCAACAGGTGGTTCTATTTCAACATCATTATCTGGTTCTTTTTCATTATTTGGTTGAGTATCTACATGTCGGAGCGAGTGGCCACGGGTAGCCAAACCGGCTACCCCTGGCTCTTCAGAAAATTTATCAGGCCTTTGGGCCTTCAAGCACTCCAAGCATTTGGGCCGCCTTCCCGGGCCGGCTACCACTAAAGCCGACTCCCGGAAGACGACCCAGCCTCGCCGACTCCAAGAAGCCGGCCCAGAAGGACGCCGACTCCTAGAAGCCGGCCACGACCACAACTACTCCAACTTAACGACGACCTGACGGGGCATGGCCACAGTGCGGCCCACGACCCCCGAAGCCCGAGGCAGGCATGGTTACAGGAGGCCGTACGGGAGGGATGTCTCCCGTGCGGCCGGGCACTGTAGCCACGCCAGCTACGACGTCATCCACGACCCACTCCTGCACGGCCCAAGGACTGCGGGCCCCTTCAGCCAGAGGGAGGCGTGAAGGCGGCCCGGCCTTTCCTAGTCGGCCAGGAGCATAGCCGGCCTCCAGAAGCCGGCGAATCCCTTCCTCGAAGTAGGAGCCCATTTAAGGAGACAAGACGAGGCGAGGCTACAGTGATAGCCCCCGACGCGGATCACTGTAGCCACGCTTACCTCGACAAAGCCCTCATCATCAGAGGCGCGGCTACAGTAAGCAGCCGCCGACAAGACCCTAGGCGGTGGGGCCGGCCTGCCGACCGAGTAGCCGGCAGCCGGCGGGACCCACCAGCCGGCGGAGGAGCCGGCAGGCGTAGACACTGACGGCTGGGGCCAGTTCCCAGTCGGATTACCATTGTACCCCCGGGGGGTAGGCCTATATAAACCCCCCGGAGCACCCATGCAAAGGGTTGGCACCTCTGCATGTTTGGCTTCCAAGCATAGCACACGCACACACACCATAGATAGAGAGAAGCAAGAGCTAGCCTTGTTCTTCTTCTCCCTTGATCCCAACAGCTCTAGGAGCGATTGTAGCTACTCTTTATCGAGCTAGTGATCATGCGGAGACCCCGCAGAGCAGGACTAGGGGTGTTATCTCCTCGGAGAGCCCCGAACCTGGGTAAGATTCGCCGGCGTGCATGTCTTCGCCTCATCCCGTTTCCAGGCACCGGCGACGTTTTATTGGCTCCCACAATGATAAGCCATCCTTTGGCATATGTCGCACCAACCACCCGACATTTGGCGCCCACCGTGGGGCCAGGTGCACCGTCGTCCGGAGACCTGTTCTGGACGGGAACCTTCTTCCTTCCCCGCGAGCGCAGCTAGCCTGCTGCGCCCGATGGCGCTTGCCCCGACGCGCTGCAAGGCGTCGACGACGCCTGCGCAGCGAGCCGCCTCGCCGATCTGCTCGGCGAGACTCGCATCTCCGACGAGCCTGCGTCCGACGCAGGCACCGACTACCCCGAGAGCCGCCTCGTCAGCCTCCTCGACCAACTTCACGTCTCCAGCGAGCCTGCTGCGGACATGGAGTCTGTCGGCTCCACCGACCCGATGCTCATCGACTCAGACACCGCGTCGCTCGACGCCTATCCCTCCGACGTGGTGGTCTTCGATGACCCACTCCCTCGAGCTGACAGCGGCAGCAGCGCTGTCACCGAAGTGCTGGTCATCAGCCACGTCTCCAACTCGGGCGGGAGCGCCCGCGACGCTCAGCAAGCAGTGATGCACGACCTCTCCATCCCCCTCCCAGCCGACGCCGACGCCGAGACCCTGGAGGCACGCCGTCTTGCCCTCATCACGGAGAGCAAGAAGATAGCCTCGATGAGACGCCTCACCGAGGCCCACCAGCGCGAAGTCGACCGCGCCGCCTTCGGGACGCCGCCGCCGAGCGGCCCGAGCCGAGCCGGCTTCGTCCAGAAGCGCGGCGCAACCGTTGCCAGCATGCTGGGCGCAGATCGCCCCGTCTACGCCACCCCGCTCGAGAATCTGCGAGCCGCTCAGGCGGCAGCAGAGGAGCTCAATGGGCTGGGAGCCGATGAGCTCCCCTACATGACAAGACGGATCCAGCAGCTGATCGACGCGGCTGCAGAACGGCACGAAGCCGGCGCCCGTGCCGATAGTCATCCCCCGCGCCGGGAGCACGCCGCGACGTCCCGCTCGCCGACTGCGAGCGGCACGCGCCAGAAGAAAGACAAGGAGCCGGCTGCCAGCCGCAGCCGGACTCGCATCACTATCGAGCGCGGCGCGGATGGCCGCCCTCGGGCGGTCGAACACCAAGGAAACCTGCCGCCTCCCCCGCCTCGAAGAGAAAGACGCCTCACTCCGCCGCCCATCACACATCCGACTCTTGGTGACCGACTCGGGCGCCGAGAAGGAGTCGGCGAGAGTGACGCCCGCCACAGGATCGACCGCCTTGCTCGGTCCCTGGCGTTAGAAGAAGAAGACGATGTCGGCCCGCCATGCTTTGGCCCCCGCATCCGCGACGAGCCCTTCCCCAAAGGGTTCTCGCTCCCCAGAGACACGCCCAAGTACAACGGCTCGGTGAAGCCGGAAGATTGGCTCATCGACTACTCCACGGCCGTCAGCATCGCCAACGGCAATCGGCGCGTCGCTGTGAAGTACGTCCCCTTGATGCTGCAAGGGACGGCGCGCACGTGGCTCAACAGCCTCAAGCCATACAGCATCAACAGTTGGCTGGACTTCACCGAAGCTTTCATCCGCAACTTCACCAGCACCTACAAGCGGCCTCCCAAGCCTCGCCAGCTCTCCCTCTGCGTCCAAGGGCCCAACGAGTCGACCCGCGACTACCTCACGTGATGGGCCGAGCTCCGCAACTCCTGCGAGGGAGTGCATGAGGTCCAGGCCATCGAGTACTTCACTGCCGGGTGCCGAGAGGGCACCCTCCTCAAGCACCGACTCCTCTGCGACGAGCCCGCCACCCTCGACGAGCTACTCGTCATCGCCGACAAATACGCTACTGCCGACTCCTCCATGAAGGCCGAGCTCCGAGTGGACGCCTCGGGGAAAGTGGTCACCCCGGCTCCCAAGCGGCCGGCTGGCGACCCCAACCGGCGCCCCTACCAGAACGACCACAAGCGCAAGGGCCCCATGCCGGCTTCCTCCAGTCGGCAGGTGGCCACCATTGAAGACGAGCAGCCCGAAGAGCGGCCTGCTCCCAAGAAGAAGGGAGGCCGGCCGCCCTGGCAGCCGTCCTTCTCCTACGAACAAGCACTCGATGCTCCCTGCAAGTTCCACAGCGGCGCGAAGCCGTCCAACCATACAACATGGAAATTCCACTGGCTCACCCGCATCACCAAGGGCGAAGGGATAGTGCCGCCTCCGCCTCCCGGCCCGCCGCCTCCAGCTCCCCAGTAGCCGGCGGCCCGGCCAGCAGTCGGCGCCATCCAAGACGAGTTCCCCGAAGCGCACGACGCCTACGTCGTCTTCACGAGTCAAGTCGACGACAAGCGCAGCCGACGCCGGCAACACCAAGAAGTAAACGCAGTCGCCTCTAGCACCGCCGAGTTCATGCATTGGTCGGAAAAGCCCATCAGCTGGAGCCAGGCCGACCACCCGGAGGTGATGCCTTCGCCTGGCTCCTATGCTATGGTCTTGGACGTCACCCTTGCGACGGAGAGGCGAGCTGCCAGATTTTCCCGCGTCCTGATAGACGGCGGAAGCAGTATCAACATACTGTACCGCGACACCCTGGACAAGCTGAACATCAAAGCAAAGCAGCTCATGCCGAGCCGCACTGTCTTCCATGGTATCGTACCCGGCCTATCTTGCTCTCCAATCGGCAAGATCAAAATGGATGTTCTCTTCGGAGACAAAGATCACTTCCGCCGGGAAGCAATATGGTTCGAGGTGGTGGACCTGGAGAGCCCCTATCATGCGCTACTTGGCCGACCTGCTTTGGCCAAGTTCATGGCTGTGCCCCATTATGTCTATCTGAAGATGAAGATGCCGAGCTCGAAGGGGATCATCACGGTAGCCGGCGACTACAAGAAGTCCATCGAGTGTGCCATGGCCAGCAGCCGGCTGGCCGAGTCCCTCGTGGTGGCGGAAGAGAAGAAGATGCTGGAACGGGTTGTGGCCATGGCCGGCAAGCAGCCAACCTTGTCCCCCAACCCCAAGGACTGTGATGCGCAGGGCTCCTTCCAGCCTGCCAAAGAGACGAAGAAGATACCTCTAGACCCGGAGCACCCGGAGAGGTTCGCCGTGATTGGGGCAAACTTGGACAGTAAATAGGAAGGCGAGCTCGCCGACTTCCTCCGTGAGAATCGAGACATCTTTGCATGGTCCCCAAAGGACATGCCGGGTGTCCCGAAGGATTTCGCCGAGCATAAATTACACGTCCGAGCTGATGCGAAGCCGGTCAAGCAACCCCTCCGCCGACTATCAGAAGAGAAGCAAAGAATCGTGGGAGAAGAGATAGCCCGGCTCCTCGCAGCCGGCTTCATCATGGAAGTGTTCTTTCCAGAATGGCTTGCCAATCCAGTTCTGGTTTTGAAGAAGAATAACAAGTGGCGCATGTGTATAGACTACACAAGTCTGAACAAGGCCTGCCCAAAGGATCCATTTGCTTTGCCACGGAATGACCAAGTGATAGACTCCACAGCCGGATGCGAGCTGTTAAGTTTCTTGGATGCATACTCAGGATATCATCAGATCAAGTTGGACCCGGCTGACCGCCTCAAGACTGCCTTCATCACACCCTTTGGAGCTTTCTGCTACCTGACAATGACATTCGGCTTGAGAAACGCCGGTGCCACTTTTCAGCGTTGCATGCAGAAATGTCTCTTGAAACAACTCGGCAGAAATGCCCACGTCTACGTAGACGACATTGTGGTGAAGACAGAGAAGCGCGGTACCTTGCTGGAAGACCTGAAGGAAACATTCGCCAACTTGCGCCGATTCCGGATCAAGCTCAACCCCGAGAAGTGCGTGTTCAGAGTACCAGCCGGCCAGCTGCTAGGCTTCCTGGTCTCCGAACGCGGCATTGAGTGCAACCCTGTCAAGATCAAGGCCATCGAGAGGATGGAGATACCCACCAAGCTGCGAGATGTGCAGAAGTTCACTGGCTGCTTAGCCTCCCTGAACCGTTTTATCAGCCGACTAGGAGAGAAGGCCCTCCCCCTGTACCGACTCATGAAGAAGTCCACTCACTTTGAGTGGAATGATCAAGCCGACCAAGCCTTCCATGAGTTGAAGAAAATGTTGACCACTCCGCCCGTCCTGGCTGCGCCGACTGAGAAGGAGCCCATGCTCCTCTACATCGCCGCGACAAGCTGAGTCGTCAGCACTGTTGTTGTGGTCCAGCGCCCGGAGGAAGGCCGAGCCCAGCTGGTCCAGAGGCCGGTCTACTATCTCAGCGAAGTACTATCTAGCTCGAAGCAAAACTACCCGCACTACCAGAAGATGTGCTATGGGGTGTACTTCGCTGCCAAGAAATTGAAGCCCTACTTCCAAGAGCACCCCATCACGGTCGTGTGCACTGCCCCGCTCGCCGAGATCATAGGCAGCCGGGATGCATCCGGCCGGGTGGCCAAATGGGCCATTGCCTTGGCGCCTTACACGATTTTCTATCAACCCCGCACCGCCATCAAGTCGCAAGCATTGGCCGACTTCCTCGTCAACTGGGCCGAGACCCAGTACTTACCGCCGGCTCCCGACTCTACCCATTGGCGGATGCACTTTGACGGGTCCAAGATGCGCACCGGCTTGGGAGCCGGCATCGTCCTCACCTCTCCCAAAGGCGACAAGCTCAAGTACACGCTGCAGATCCACTTCGCCGCCTCCAACAACGTGGCCGAGTACGAGGCGCTCGTACATGGGCTCCGGCTAGCCAAAGAGCTCGGCATACGCCGGATCCTGTGCTACGGCGACTCCGACTTAGTGGTCCAGCAATCATCTGGCGATTGGGACGCCAAGGACGCGAACATGGCGAGCTACCGCTTCCTCGTCCAGCAGATGAGCGGATACTTCGAAGGGTGCGAGTTCCTTCACGTGCCAAGGTCCGACAACGACCAAGAAGATGCCCTAGCACGGATCGGCTCCACCCGACAAGCCATACCGACTGGCGTCTCCCTCCAGCGCCTCCTCAAGCCGTCCATCAAGCCGTCTCCAGAGTCGGATTCCATCTTCGTACCGCCTGCGCCAGAAACAGCCGGATCCGGCTCAAGAAATCCCGCAGGCGGCACGGGGACTTCGACGACTGCCCCGGGAACTGACATAGTCGCACCCGGCCCAGGGACCTCAGAGCCCGGCCCGGGGACTGCAGCAGTCGGCCCGGGGACTGCAACGACGCAAGAAGTGGTGGTCGACCCCAACGCAACACCCAACCCACCCACCCGAGTCATGGTGGCCACGATAACAGCAGAAGAAGTCATAGCTCCCTCATGGGCCCAGCCCATCCTCAAGTTCCTAGTCAGCAGAGAGCTGCCGACTGATGAGATCGCAGCAAGACTAGTGCAACGACGAGTCGCAGCATACACAATAATCAACAGGGAGCTTGTGAAGCGCAGCGTCACTGGAGTCTTCCAGCGTTGCGTCGAGCCAGAAAAAGGAGTGGCAATCCTCAAAGACATCCACCAAGGCGAATGCGGCCACCACGCGGCCTCAAGATCCCTCGTGGCCAAGGCTTTCCGCCATGGGTTCTTCTGGCCGACTGCCTTGGAGGATGCTAAAGAAATAGTCAAGACCTGCAGAGGATGTCAAGTCTTCAGTTCCAAACAACACCTGCCGGCTTCTGCCCTCAAGACCATTCCCCTCACCTGGCCTTTCGCCGTCTGGGGACTGGACATGGTGGGCCCTTTCAAGACGGCCCGCGGTGGCTTGACACATCTACTCGTTGCTGTGGACAAGTTCACAAAGTGGATCGAAGCAAAGCCGATTAAGAAGCTGAACGGGCCGACTGCCGTGACATTCATCACCGACATCACCACTCGGTACGGCGTGCCACACAGCATCATCACCGACAACGGCACAAACTTCGCCAAAGGCGCGCTGGCACGTTTCTGCGCGACACAGGGCATCCGACTGGACTTAGCGTCCGTTGCCCACCCGCAGTCAAACGGCCAGGTCGAGCGAGCAAATGGACTTATCCTCTCCGGCATCAAACCCCGACTGGTTGTACCACTGGAGCGATCGGCCGGCTGCTGGCTCGAAGAGCTGCCGGCTGTCCTCTGGAGTCTGCGCACTACACCCAACAAGTCAACCGGCTTCACTCCATTCTTCCTCGTGTACGGTGCCGAGGCTGTCATCCCAACAGACATCGAGTTCGACTCGCCTCGGATCACCATGTACACGGAGGAGGAAGCCAAAGAAGCAAGAGAAGACGGCGTCGACCTACTGGAAGAAGGCCGGCTGTTAGCCCTCAGCCGGTCCGCCATCTACCAGCAAGGCCTGCGCTGCTACTACAACCGCAAGGTCAAGCCAAGATCCTTCCAAGAGGGCGACCTTGTGCTCCGGCTGATCCAGCGAACAGCCGGCCAGCACAAGCTCTCGGCCCCTTGGGAAGGTCCCTTCGTCGTCAGCAAGGCACTCGGCAACGACTCCTACTACTTGATCGACGCGCAAAAGCCAAGAGCACGCAAGAGAGACGACTCCGGCAAGGAGTCGGAGCGACCATGGAACGCAAACCTCCTAAGACGATTTTACAGCTGAAAAGCAGTATGTATCACGCTACCCCTTTTGTATTAAGTTACAAACCAACAGGCCCCCCGAACAGTACTCGGGGACTGCCTTTTATTTATCTATGGATGACGAGTGTCATATCCATGAATATCTTATTACATTTTGAATTCTTGTCCGGCACCGGGTCCGACTAGTCGGCCCGGGGACTGGCCGCCTTAAGCTATATTATAAGTTCTTCCCGAAGTCAGCAAAGTAGTGCGCCGGCTCCCCAGTCCTCTCTTGTTGAAAGTCGCAGCTCAAAGAACTGACTGTCCGACTAACAAGAGAGAAGACAGAAAGGACGCCCACACGAAAACGGCTAAGGAACAACTAACCTATATAGCAAAAAGACGGCCTCCATATATGCCTGCCGGCTGTCACAGCAGCCGGCTGGCCGGCTTCCTAAAAACTTAGCTTAAGTCCGACCGAGCTAAAAGTACTTCCCCCTCCCCAATCGGCCAGGCACTCCCCGGCTACAGATTGCAGAGCAACTGTTTGACTAGGGAGGCGACAACCAAGGGAGGGTGGCAAAGGAAAAAAGCAGAAGGACAAAAAGCGAAAGTACAAGGAAAGACCGATTGCATAACTTATATACATAAAAGCCCCCGATAGGCGGCAACAGACTTGAGTTTCAATACACCCAGTGGGTGGAACTGCGCAGACTTAACCAAAAACATTGTTCAAAAGTAACAAGACAGGAAACAAAAGAAAGAAGACAAAGGCGCGAAGGCCGAGTTGGTCGGTGAAGGCAGCTCGCCGGCTGAAGGAGTGGCCGCCTAGCTGGTCCCGGCTTGACCGCCTCCCGCAACAGGAGACGCACTCGCACGCAGCGTAGTGCTGGAGGCGCGGTCAGGCTGGCCGGCTGCTCCACCAGCCGGCTCGACGTCTTCACCCTCCTCCTCCTCCTCTTCGCCCTCGTCGCTGGAGTCGATCTCCTCCTCCGAGTCCTCGCCGCACGCCGGGTCCATCCCGAACCAATCTTCCGGCTGGGCGACTCCATTGTCGTCCACCTCGGGGGCGAAGACGTTGGTGTCGGTGTAGTCGGCGATTGCCGAAGCCCGTCGAATGATGGCCGGCCGCGCCGGCTCCAGCTCCACGTCGGCTTGCTGCCGCCAGGTGGCCAGCTGGTCCAGATTCAGGCCTGGGTACCAGGCCTTGACGAACTCCAGCGCCCGCCCGGCGCCGGAGCGAGCCGCTGACGCCTTCCAAGCCTCGAAGCGCCCGACGGCCACCTCCAGCCAGTCGGCGGTCCGACTGGGAGTGCGCGGGATCACTTGGCCGGGCCAGAGGGCGGCCAGGACCTGCGACCCGGCACGCTGAAGCCGGCGGAGCAGCCTGTGAGCCGGCTGGATACGAGCCTGGATCGCCAGGAGCTGCTCCTCCAGCGAGCGGCCGGCAGTCGGCGAAATCTCGAAGCCGGCTTGCCTCTTCGCCTGGCGACGAGCTTCGATGGCCTGGTTGGCGGCAGTGGAATAGCTGGGGAAGTACTCTGCGCAGAAAAGAAAAGAAGAACCCCAAATCAGAAAAACAAGTCAAAATGACAGATGGCAAGAAAGGACGAAGGGGTAGACGACTTACCGTCAACCAGATCCTCAATCTGGCCATAGCCGGAGACCAGAGTCTGCCTGGCTTCGTCCCAGGCGGCCGCCTCCGTCTCGAACTCGGCCTGGAGGGCGGCTTCGCGGTCCTGCGCGGCCTTCAGCGCCGCCTTGTGGCTTTCCTCCTGGTCGGCCAGCTTCTTGACCAGGCGGTCGCGCTCCTGCACCAAGGCGGCGAGCTCCGTGTCCTTGGCACGAAGAGCAGTCTGGGACTCCCCCAGCTGTGCCCTCAGACTGGCGTTGGCCGCTGCAGAAACAGAAGAAGAAGAACAATGAGAAATCATCAAGGAAGATCCGAGCCGACTGCTCAGCAGTCGGCCCGAATCTCGGGGACTACACCCAGTGGGTGCGCTGACGCGCCCCCACATGAGATAAAGATCAAGTTACATACCTCGGCTTTCAGTGAGATCGGCGGTCTTCTGCGTCAGCTCCCGAGCCTGGGAGTTGAAGGCGGCCGCTTGGAGGTTGTGATAGTCCTGCAAGATGGACAGAAGATCGACGTGAGAACGAAAGCAACGATGAGAAATCATCAAGGAAGATCCGAGCCGACTGCTCAGCAGTCGGCCCTAATCTCGGGGACTACACCCAGTGGGTGCGCTGACGCGCCCCCACGAGAGAAATCAAGAAGAAGATGAGATACTAACCCGGATGGCAGCCCGTGTGGCGAGGAATTCGTCGGTGAACTGCCTCAGCGCCGCGGCTTGGCCCTGGAGCCGGGTCCGGACGTCTTGCGCAGCGATGTTCACCACGGCTGCCCCTCCGCCTGGCGTCCACCCTGAGGTAGCGCTGGCCGCCTCCGCGTCTCGGGCCGACGAGCTGGAGCCCACGGCCGGCCGTGGCTCCGACGCCGCTTTCTGCGGCTCCGACACGGCCTTCCCTGCGCGCCGGCTTGGCGGAACCCGGACCGCCACCGCAGCTCCCGCGGCCGGCTCGCCTTTCGTCGACTGTGCGGGCGTAGGCTCAGTCTGGCCGCCTTGGGCCGCCCCAGTCGGAGGAGTCGGCCCCAGCACCTCCCTCAATAAGATGACGTCGTCACCGCTCCCTCCCAGATCCGGCTGGGAACCACTGGCTCCCCCTGGCGAGGGATCCGCGCTCCCGGGCGCCATGGTGCACAGGGGGGTGACCATCAAGGCCTCCCCTGCCCCCGCTTCGGCCTCTGCCTGGGCCTTGGCTGCGGCCTCGGCAAGCGCCTTCGCCGCCTCCTCTTCCCGAGCTGCCTGGGCGGCGGCTGCCCTCCGTGCCTCCGCCTCCCGCGCTTCCCGCTCTTCCCGCACCTCCCGCGCGTTCCTTTCCATCGCCTCCAGGAGGGCGGCGCGGGGATCTACGCGGCGGGTGGTGCTCCCAGAGCCCCCTGGCGACTCGACAACGGAGCCGGCAGCCGCCCGCTCGAGTGACAGTGGAGCTCTGATCAAAGAAAAGAAGACAAAGGTTCAGAAAACCACCCGAGAAAAGAAAGAAGGAGAATACACAGAAAGAGAGAAAGCTTACGCTGACACAGCCTGCGGCTGCTTCACCACTCTGCGGAAGCGAGCCGCCTTCGCGGCTGCCTCTTCCCGCCTGGTGGCCGCCGCTCCACCCCTGGGCTTCTTCGACCGGCTACCGAACATGCCCTGGGTAGCGCGACGTTTCTAGCCTCTACCCCGAGCAGGCTGCGCGCCGGAGGAGCCCGCGCCGCGTCCGGAGGCCGGCTGACGGGGCGGGACGGCTTCGGCTTCATCCTCGTCCGGCCAGTCGTCGAAGGTCGCGGAGAACCCGGCGCCGCCTGCTTCGCCGCCGGCTTGGCCGCCGGCCGGCTCGGTGGCATCCTCCATATGGACCGCCCCCAGATCGGGGTCCTCCTGGTCGTGCTCAGTCCGGTCGGGGACGAAGCGGCGCTCCACGTCCGCTCCGCCGGCCGGCCGAAGCAGAGGATTCTGTCAAAAAGCGAGCCGACTGAGTTAGAGTCGGCCCAGAGGAACTCGGCGACAAAGCTGAGAGAGAAAGAGAGAAAAAGAGAAGGGGAGCATACCGTAGGCGGAGGATTGGCGCGGCTATATGGCTCCTTGCCGAATTGCCAGTCGTCGGGAAGCTGGCAGTTGGCGAGGTAGTTCACCATGTCGGCCGCGTCGGCCTGCGGCATCTCCTTGGTGCACATCCGGCTTGGATCGAGCTGGCCGCTCATCTGACAGATCAGATGAGGCGGGCTCCGGAGCGGGAGGACCCGGCGCGTGACGAACGCGGCCAGAAGGTCGGGCCCCGTCAGGCCCTCCGACTGGACCATCACCCGCAGGCGGGCGATGGCGGCGTTCCCTCCCTGCGATAGCGTCACCGCCCGGAAGGACCACTGGGGCAGCCTCCCCGCCGGTGGGCCGGCTACGTAAGCCGGCAGGTTGATGTAGTCGCCCCGGGGAGCGATGTTCCGCACGTAGAAGTATGATTTCTGCCACTTCTTCACCGATTGGATCAGCGTGATGACGGGAAAGGGGTTGTCGGCGCCCGATCTCCGCGACGCGATGAAGGCGCTAGTGTGGGCCGGCACGCCCTTGCTGCGCGTACCCAGCTTCGACTGGAAGAATTCCCCCCAGAGCTCGAGGGTGGGGAGGACGCCGAGATAGCCCTCGCACAGGGTGACGAAGGCCGACAGCAGCACCACCGCGTTGGGGGTGAGGTGGTGCGGCTGGAGCTGATAGAAGTCCAGCCAGGAGCGGAAGAAGGCGCTCACTGGCAGTACGAAGCCGCGCAGGAATTGCGAGCGGAAGACCACCCGCTCGCCCTCCTGCGGCGCCGGCCTGACCTCCTTCTCCGGCGCGAGGCGGACCTCCACTTTGTCCGCGCTGGGCAGACGCCGGGTGTCGCGGAGGAAGTCGATGTGGTCGTTGTGGATGATGGAGCCATCCCAATCCCCGCCGAGCTGCTCTACGTGGGGAGGCATAGCGGAGGCTGGCACGGCGGCGGAGGAGCGTGCGAAGGAAGAGCGCGGCGGCGAGGCGCTGTCGCAGGAACGAGCAAGGCGAGAAGACGAAGGGAGTAGGAGGAGCGTGCGAGGGTCTGCCGCCCTCCACCTCCCCCTACTTATAGCCTCATGCGGCCGAAGAGGCCGGACGTGGGGGGAGACGTGGGATTAACTACGCTCACTCCCCACGACTCGCGTTTATTACGCATAAAGTGCGAGCCGAAACTGCCGCACGGAACGTGCGGGCGGTTTCGGGATACAAAGGATCCGCGCCTGGGCCGGGGCACGGACGTGGCGGGCCCCCTCCCTGCGGCGACGTCCCGTCACGCGCGTGGGGTGGCAGGCTTTCCGGCCACATGGTACGCCACGGCCCGAGGCCGGCCCGCGGCCCGGTGCACAAGCCCGCGGGTTCCCGCCTCCCGACTCCAGAAGATTTCGGCTCAGGCGACGTGCCTGACCAAGGCCGGCTCCCAGCTGCCGGCTTGTCGCGATGGGAAGCTGTTCGAGCTTCTCGAACCCTACTCCACCTCGAAGCCCGATCAGCTTCGGGGACTACTGTCGGAGCGAGTGGCCACGGGTAGCCAAACCGGCTACCCCTGGCTCTTCAGAAAATTTATCAGGCCTTTGGGCCTTCAAGCACTCCAAGCATTTGGGCCGCCTTCCCAGGCCGGCTACCACTAAAGCCGACTCCCGGAAGACGACCCAGCCTCGCCGACTCCAAGAAGCCGGCCCAGAAGGACGCCGACTCCTAGAAGCCGGCCACGACCACAACTACTCCAACTTAACGACGACCTGACGGGGCATGGCCACAGTGCGGCCCACGACCCCCGAAGCCCGAGGCAGGCATGGTTACAGGAGGCCGTACGGGAGGGATGTCTCCCGTGCGGCCGGGCACTGTAGCCACGCCAGCTACGACGTCATCCATGACCCACTCCTGCACGGCCCAAGGACTGCGGGCCCCTTCAGCCAGAGGGAGGCGTGAAGGCGGCCCGGCCTTTCCTAGTCGGCCAGGAGCATAGCCAGCCTCCAGAAGCCGGCGACTCCCTTCCTCGAAGCAGGAGCCCATTTAAGGAGACAAGACGAGGCGAGGCTACAGTGATAGCCCCCGACGCGGATCACTGTAGCCACGCTTACCTCGACAAAGCCCTCATCATCAGAGGCGCGGCTACAGTAAGCAGCCTCCGACAAGACCCTAGGCGGTGGGGCCGGCCTGCCGACCGAGTAGCCGGCAGCCGGCGGGACCCACCAGCCGGCGGGACCCAGCAGCCGGCGGAGGAGCCGGCAGGCGTAGACACTGACGGCTGGGGCCAGTTCCCAGTTGGATTACCATTGTACCCCCGGGGGGTAGGCCTATATAAACCCCCCGGAGCACCCATGCAAAGGGTTGGCACCTCTGCATGTTTGGCTTCCAAGCATAGCACACGCACACACACCATAGATAGAGAGAAGCAAGAGCTAGCCTTGTTCTTCTTCTCCCTTGATCCCAACAGCTCTAGGAGCGATTGTAGCTACTCTTTATCGAGCTAGTGATCATGCGGAGACCCCGCAGAGCAGGACTAGGGGTGTTATCTCCTCGGAGAGCCCCGAACCTGGGTAAGATTCGCCGGCGTGCATGTCTTCGCCTCATCCCGTTTCCAGGCACCGGCGACGTTTTATTGGCTCCCACAATGATAAGCCATCCTTTGGCATATGTCGCACCAACCACCCGACACTTCATGAACATCAGCATTATCTTTTTCATTGTCATTAGATGTATGTTCATTACCATATTGAGTTTCAGCATCAGTGATAGAAGTTTCATTTTCATTATCAGGAGGTTTTTCTATTTCAGGTTCACTAGAAGCATGCAAAGTCCTGTCATTTTTGTTTTGTTTTTCTTT
Organism: Triticum aestivum; assembly: GCF_018294505.1. Classification (NCBI taxonomy): domain Eukaryota; kingdom Viridiplantae; phylum Streptophyta; class Magnoliopsida; order Poales; family Poaceae; genus Triticum; species Triticum aestivum. Next base: position 493,863,715 of record NC_057799.1, read on the forward strand.
TTAGAAGGACTAGGTGGAGTGGTGTTGTTTCTTTGTGAGTCTTGTTCAATTCTTTTTGGGTGTCCCTCAGGATAAAGTGGTTCCTGAGTCATTTTACCTCCTCTAGTTGCAACTCTAACAGCAAAGTCATGTATATTATTATTCATTTCATCAAGCAAATCTCGTTGTGATTTAGCAACTTGTTCTAACTGGGTTTGTACCATAGAAGCATGTTTTCCAACACCCATCATTTGAAATTCTAAATAACAAGTCACTCAATCGAGCAATCATATCAAAGTTATATTTGAATTGTTTCATAACATTTGCATTGAAGTGATCTTGTTTTCTAATATAGTTTTCAAACTCATAAAGGCATTGACTAGGGTGCATATTGTGAGGGTTATCATTTTCATTAAACTTCATTAAAGAATTTACCTCTACCACCTTAGTCAGTGGTGGTGTTTTAAGCCCATGTATTTCTGCAATAGGAGGTAAATTTTTAACGTCCTCAGCTTTAATACCTTTTTCCTTCATGGATTTCTTTGCCTCTTGCATATGTTCGGAACTAAGATATAATATACCCCTCTTCTTTGGAGTGGGTTTAGCCGGTGGTTCAAGAAGAGTCCAATCATCATAATTTTTCAATATGTTATTCAATAATTCTTCAGCTTGTCCAACAGTTTGTTCCCTGAAAACACAAGCAGCACAACTATCTAGGAAGTTCCTAGAAGCATCGGTTAGTCCATTATAGAAGATATCAAGTATTTCATTTTTCTCAAGAGGATGATCAGGCAAAGCATTAAGTAACTGGCAAAGCCTCCCCCAAGCTTGTGGGATACTCTCTTCTTTAGTGTGAGCAAAGTTAAATATTTCCTGTAAGACAGCTTGTTTCTTATGAGCAGGAAAATATTTTTCAGAGAAGTAATAAATCATATCCTGGGGACTACGCACACAACCAGGAGTAAGAGTATTGTACCAAGCTTTAGCATCACCCTTTAATGAGAAAGGAAATAATTTGAGAATAAAGTAATAGCGAGTTTTCTCATCATGAGTAAAAAGGGTGGCTATATCATTCAACTTAGTAAGATGTGCCACAACAGTTTCAGTTTCATAACCATGGAAAGGATCAGATTCAACCAAAGTAATTAACTCTGGGTTGATAGAGAATTCATAATCCTTATCATCAATAAAAATAGGTGAAGTAGCAAACTTAGGATCATACTTCATTCTAGCATTCAGAGATTCTTCTTTATACTTGCATAGTAATTTCTCTAGATCATCTCTATCCTTACAAGCAAGAATATCTCTAGTTGTCTCCTCATTCATAACATAACCTTCCGGTACCTTAGGCAATTCATATCTAAGAAGGCTAGTTCTAGCAGGTGTTTCAGGAGTTTCAGTTTCAAGCTCATCATCAGATTCAACAACATCATGTTGTATTACTCTAGCAATTTGTTCATCAAGAAATTCACCAAGTGGCACATCATCATTATCAAGCAGGGTACTAGCATCATCATAAGCATTATCCATAGCAGAAGTAGCATCATCAATAACTTGCGACATATTAGAATTGATAGCATGTGGTGGTGTTGCAAGTTTACTCAAAACAGAAGGTGAATCTAAAGCAGAACTGGATGGTAGTTCCTTACCTCCCCTCGTCTTTGTGGGAAATATCTTAGTCTTTGGATCATTCAGATTCTTCATAGTGATAATATGATAATAATCCCAAGTGACTCAACAAATATTGCTATGCTCCCGGCAATGGCGCCAGAAAAAGGTCTTGATAACCCACAAGTGTAGGGGATCTCAACAGTTTTCGAGGGTAGAGTATTCAACCCAAATTTATAGATTCGACACAAGGGGAGCCAAAGAATATTTGAAGGTATTAGCAGCTGAGTTGTCAATTCAACCACACCTAGAGATTAATTATCTGCAGCAAGTAATCGGTAGCAAAGTAGTTTGATAGGTTTGATAGTAGTGACAGCAGCAACAGTAACAGTAACAGTGATAGCAGTAATTTTGTAGCAAGTGTAACAGTGATGATAGCAATAGTAACTTAACAGAAACAATATAAGATAAATTCATAGGCATTGGATCGGTGACTTGTTGGATGATATTCATCATGTGACAGTTATAACCTAGGGCGATACGGCACTAGCTCCAGTTCATCGATATAATGTAGGCATGTATTCCGTAAATAGTCATACGTGCTTTATTAAAAGAAATTGCATGACATCTTTTGTCCTACCCTCCCGTGGCAGCGGGGTCCATATTGGAAAATAAGGGATATTAAGGCCTCCTTTTAATAGAGAACCAGAACAAAGCATTAACACATAGTGAATACATGAACTCCTCAAACTACGGTCATCACCGAGAGTGGGCCCGGTTGTTGTCAGTCCGGGGTTTTCGGATCATAACATGTAGTAGGTGACTATAACTTGCAAGATCGGATCTAAAACATGGATATAATTATGAATTTATAAATGGTTCAGATCTGAGTTCATGGCACCCGGGCCCAAAGTGACAAGCATTAAGCATAGCAAAGTCATAGCAACATCAATCTAAGAACATAGTGGATACTAGGGATCAAGCCCTATCAAAACTAACTTGATTACATGATGAATCTCATCCAACTACTCACCGACCAGCGAGCTTACAAAGGAATTACTCACTCCCGGTGGGGAGCATCATGGAATTGGCGATGGAGATGGGTTGGTGATGACGAAGAACGAAGATCCCCCTCTCCGGAGCCCCAAACGGACTCCAGATCTACCCCCCGAGGAAGAACAGGGCTTGGCGGCGGTTCCGTCTCGTGGAACGCGATAATTCTTTCTCCCTGATATTTTTTTGGAATAATGTGATTTTATAGCATTAGGGGGATCGTCTGCGGGGCCACCAGGTGGGGTACAACCCACCTGGGCGCGCCAGGAGAGGGGGGCGCGCCCTGGTGGGTTGTGCCCATCCAGGGGCCCCTCTCCAGTAGGTCTTGGCTCCAGAAATTCTCTATTATTCCATAAAATTTCCTCGCAAAGTTTCATTTCATTCCGAGAACTTTTATTTCTGCACAAAAACATCACCATGGTAGTTCTGCTGAAAACAACGTCAGTCCGGGGTTAGTTCCATTCAAATCATGCAAATTAGAGTCCAAAACAAGAGGAAAAGCGTGAGAAAAAGAAGATACGTTGGAGACGTATCAATCGTGGAGGTGAATATTTGAGTTATGAGTTTGGTCTACATTTGAAATAATGTGGAATAGTTTCGCAACTCACGCCACCTGGAACACCACAGTGTAATTGTCGTGGTTTTGTCACGGCAGATGTCCTAGAGAAAGGACTTAGTCGTGGAGCCATTGCTACGGGTTAGCTTAAAGGGGTTAAAGCGGACAAGGGATGCAAGAGAGTTTTATACTAGTTCGGCCCCTTACGATGAAGGTAAAAGCCTACGTCTAGTTGTGATGGAATTGATGGGGTTTCGATGACCAGGGAGCGAATACGCTTTGCCTGAGTCTCGAGTTATTGTCTGTTGTCCTTGAACCGCCGCCAGGTCGTCCCCTTATATACATGGGTTGACACCCGTCGGTTTACAGAATCCCGAGGCCGGCTCATAATCGTGTCCGGCTCGGTCTCTGCTACTTCTATCTTACAACACAAGTTTACATATTAATGCCGGTTTATGTCTACAGGCCTTACACCGGCTTTAGGCCCTGGGCCTACATAAAGCGTCACCGTCTGTCTTCATGGACTTCAGATACAGATGAACTACTTATGGGGTTAACCCGGCCTCTCCTGGCCGGTTTACGCCCAGTGGTAATATCTCCAACATTAGGCCCCAGATTGATTTGAACTGGTTCATGTCAATCCTCAATACTTAAGAAAACTTCTTCTTCAACATCTTCACATAATCTTGTAAACCACCATGACATCATCTTCTAGGACCATGATAAACTGCCATGACGTCACCTATTTCTTTTAAAACTGTGTATAATCCATCTTCATTAATGAGCCTCCGACAATCGAGGCGACAGCTCCGCCTCATATCCAAAATTCGGCTCCTCAATTTTTGCGCCTGACGTTTATCTTTCTGCCCTTATAAATAGGGCCAGGGGGTCTTTCCATTTTCCCCCTCGTGCCTCTTCGCGTCATCGTCATCCTCGCGACACCCGAACCTACGACCTCGGCCGCCGCCGTCAACTTTCGACTCTTGCACCAACCTTGGCCGCTGCATCGACCTGAACGTACTAGAGCTCCTCCGCGCGCCGCCGCTTGTAACATCCCAAATTTTCAATTTGGTATGTTATACATAGATCATCATTGCATATCATATTTTATTGCATTTCGACAAATCCTCGATAAATCCTAAGCAACTCAAGGACCCTCGGAGATAGTTGGGGATTTTCTCGAATTTTCATATTTGATTTTCATCAAATAATAAAACGAGGATTTTGGTTTTAATTATTTTTCTCTTCGGAAAAAATATTTCATTAAAAATAAATGAGAGGAGAAAATATGACTTCTCCAAAACAATTGAAATATTGGAGGAAAAATGTTAAAATCATTTATTGGATTTTATTCGGATTTTATTTGCAACTTTAATAGCATTAAAAAATATTGCATGTTTTCAAAAATTTATTTTTTGTGTCAAAAAATGTTCACCCTGTTCTAAATATTCTAACTAGACGGGAAAATTTGTTTTATCTTTTTTGGATTTTTATTTATTTTTCTACGAATTTTTCGGCGGAACGTTTTAAAAAAAAATCGCGCCGCGCCCGACCGGGCCGAGGCCCAACCGAGCCGCCGGCCCATCTCCGCGAGCACGCCAGACGCCGCCGCCGTGTCCGCCACGGACACCCCGCCGCCGCGCCTTGCCCCCTCCTCCAAGCACCCCTCCCCCCTCTTTATAAACACCGCCACCGCCCCCTCCCTCTCACCCCGCCGCCGCCCCACC
>NC_057799.1:493868745-493876786 GCF_018294505.1 Triticum aestivum
CCTCGCCGGAGCCAGCCGGAGCCCTTCCCCGACGAGGTATACCTCGCCGTCGTTGCCGGTTTTGTTTAAAAAAAACCCTAGATCAGTTTATTTCTTCGGTTTTGTTATTTTGTGAACGTTCACCGACCCGTTCGTTTTAACGAACGCGTTCGTCGGATTTTCTCTGTTAACGAACGTCCGTTCTTTAACCGTTCGTCCGTTTTTCTTTTTCATCGGATTTTTCCGCGATTATCTCAGATCTCGATTTCTGATCGAATCTTTGTTTCTTTTTAATTTTTCTCTCGTTTATCGGAATCAGGCGATTCAAGCGCCTAGAGTTTCGTCTCGAAATTCTCTTTCCGTTTAACCTACTCAAACAAGTTTTTGCTACTGTAAAATTTGACCTAGATCCAGATTAGTAAACGAAGTTTGTTTCTTTCGCCGTTTGACTTTCGTTGCTTCGTTCGAGTTGATTCTTTTTGCAAACCGGAGTTCTTAAGTTGAACTTTCTGGTTGGATCTTTCATTCGAGTTTTATCTGTGCATTAGATGAGTACTTATTGTTTTCTTGTTTGTTTGCGATAGAGTACCCGGAGTGTGCCGCTTGTTACTTCGAATCGCTAGGTTTCGCGGATCATCAGCAAGGCAAGTAACACTTTGATCATATACCTTCCATACCCAGTTTTTATTGCATTAGATCTATTCCTCAAACATTGCATGATTAGGATCTAATTAAATTGTGGGTATTGGGAAGTAGTTGAGGTAGTACCTATTACCTGTTCTTTTATCAAACCCTTGGGAGTTACTTCTACGTTTGCTATTATATTGCCATGCTATGCTCGTAGACGTGGATTGGGTTTGAGTGATATTCATGACAGATGTGAGATTGTTAATAATGGTTTACTTAAGGTGGCAACTAAAACTCACATCTGGGTGGATTGAGGTACCTGGGTATTCCAGGATTGCCTGTTTTTCTTTTGGACCGCCACCCAGGCTCAAAGGGATCATGAGATTATTCATGCTAGAAACTTCCGTGTGCAGCCACAAGCTATTATGGGCTCTAGCATAGTTGACTAAGTTGTGTGAACTCTTACAGTGGTAGACTATTAGATGTAGGGGAAATTAGGTGTAACTGTCTACCCATACGTAAGGTGCAAACACTTCTGAAAGACTGTGTCTCGGTCATCCGTTACTCAAACACCATGTAGTGCGAGTAATCCAACGGAGGAGATCGAGTCTTGTGGGGAAAAGTGCACAAACCTCTGCAGAGTGTACAAACTAATCATGGTTAGCCGTGTCCCCGGTTATGGACAATTTGAGTATCTAGTACCTGGATTATCATGTGAATCTCATCACCATGTTACTTTTGATTAATTTTGTTGGGTTATTGATGACACCTAATTGGGATTGAGATGCTGTCAACCATCTCAATGTTTAACAACCACCATGATAGTTAAATAAAATTTATTCCTTTGCAGTAGGGAAAAATTGGCTTTCCGCAAAAACTTTAACCATAGAGCTTCCACCAGCCTTATATGCATGTAGTATAGTATTATTACTGTTCATTATTTCTCTATGTGTTACATGCCAGCATATTCCATGTGCTGACCCGTTTTCGGGCTGCAACGTTTCATGTTGCAGACTTTTCAGACGACGAGTAAGGTGCCTTAGGTCGTGGTCTTATACTCAGTGATGCCGCTGGAGTTGATGGACTCACTTATCTTCCAAGTCCTCCGCTGTTATCGTTTTAGATGGCCTTAAGCCATATTTTTCATACTTATTCTCTTTGGAGATATTCGATGTAATAAGTGTGTGATTGCTACTCTGTTATAAATCCTCCATTTGTACTGTGCGTGTCAGCATTACTGATCCAGGGATGACACTGGTGCACAGCAGCACAGACTATTTGAGGTCTGGTCGCTACAAAGGTGGTATCAGAGCACACGCTGACTGTAGGAAACGACCACTAAGCTTAAGCCCTAGAACACTTCTCTCTTCTCATTTCTGACCCCTCTCCACTTTCTACTCTTTTAGGAATGGCGGATACAAGGAGCAAGTTCATGCAACCAGATGAAGACACGCCTTTTGGTCGACACTTGAAGGAAGTCACCAAGTACTTGAACATAGGAATACCAAGCATCACCGGAACCTACAACGTCACATTACCCGAAGAGGAGAGCTGGAAGATTCAAGTTCACATTCCAGGAAGGACGTTTGTGCCAGTTACTGAACCCATAAGATTTGTTTTCGAAGCACCAACCTGGAGTTTAGGGAAGAGCATGGCAGCCCACATCGCTATGGGACGCATTGGAGAAGTCTACCACAGGGAGCTTAAGGATACAATTTATCAGATTTGTGGACGCCGAGACGCGCAATGGGGGATGATCATAACCAAGAAGGATGGATCAATTGCAGCTTTCATCCAGGAGCAAAACCAACACATTCGTCGCCAGGAGAACCAGATGTGCTCGGACAAGGAAGAACTGAAGAAGGCATTGACGAAGATCAAGGAACTGGAGGAAGAACTCAAGGCTACACGCGAGGATTATATGGAGGAAATCGTCGCACTAGTAGGGAAGAATGACGACCTGGAGAAGAAGATTGGAGTATTCATGGGAAATCCAGTGCCAAAAGCAAAGGATGACGAATGCACTTGTCCGGATAACTACATCATCATCGACGACACCGACTCGGAACCAAGTGAAGATGACTTTGTTGATGAAGCTGGAGCAGACATCATGGAGTCTTCAACTGATCAGAATTTCTAGTAGACCACCCTATCAGTAGTAGTTTTCCCCCATTTAATAGTATAGTTCAAGCACTTTGTAACGCTAGTTAGATCGATTGTTATGCCTTGTTTGAATTGATTGAGTGATATTGATTGTATTTGTCTCATGAGCATATGGGTAGTGTTTTCCTCTAGACCTCATTCTATTCTGAACTCTCATCTTTTCTAACCCATCAGATGCCTCCGAGACGCGACCCCGGATTTGTTTTCCCACCAGAGATCACCCAGTTGATTCAGCAACAGAATGCCCTGATGCAAGTGTTAGTGCAGAACCAAGGCAACAACAACAACAACAACAACAACAACAACAACCCACCGCCACCACCACCTGTTGATCACTTAGCCCGTTTCTTAAGGCTAAACCCGCCGGTGTTTTCCAGTAGCACCGAGCCGATTGTTGCAGACGATTGGCTCCGCAAAGTTGGAAGGGAGTTGACCACTGCAGGATGCACAGATGCTAAAAGAGTGCGTTTTGCCGCACATCAGCTTGATGGACCCGCAGCATCATGGTGGGAGAATTATACAGCCACGCACCCTATTGACACTGTCACATGGGACTAGTTTCAGCAAGCTTTCCGTACAGCTCATGTTTCAGCAGGAGCTATGGCTATGAAGAAGCGTGAGTTTCGCAACCTACGCCAAGGAGGACGCACCGTAGGCCAGTATGTGGAGGAATTCAGTAAATTAGCACGTTATGCATCAGATGACGTTGCTACAGATGCAGCCAAGCAGGAGAAATTTTTTGAAGGACTGAATGATGAACTGAGTATGCAGTTGATGGTAGCAACCTTCAACAACTACCAGGAGTTGGTAGATAGAGCTCTCATGATTGAAGGGAAGCAACAGCAGATTGAAAACCGTAAGAGGAAGTATGGACAAGGGAAGTATAACTCTGGAGCTCAATAGAAACCACGTTTTGCCCCGAAGCCGGGAGGACAGTTTCAGCATACCCATGTAGGAGGTAGTTCGCACAACCATAATGGCTCTAAAAATGGTAATGGGAATGGAGGAAGCAACGGACAGAACCGCACCAACCCATCTACCCCAGCCAAGAGGGACCTGAGCCAAGTCACTTGCTTTAAGTGCCAGAAGACTGGACATTATGCCAATGAATGTCCTGAAGCCCAAAATGGAAATGGCAATGGAAGCTCTGGGAAGAAGCCGAACCCGTTCAACAAAGGACACGTGAACCACGTGAGCGTGGAGGAGGTTGAAGCACAGCCTGATGCAGTAATAGGTAAGTTTTTGGTTAAGTCATTTACTGCAACCGTTCTTTTCGATACTGGTGCATCGCATTCATACATATCAAGGGGATTTGTGAATAAGTTTAAGCTGTCCACCAAAGTTCTCAGAACCCCTATGTTAGTAACCTCGCCAAGAGCAGAGTATATGGCAAGCCAAGGATGTTTTCAGATGCCATTGGCCATTGGTAGGCATGTTTTCCCCTCAGACCTAATAGTTTTGGAGTCGCAAGGTTTGGATGTGATTTTGGGAATGGATTGGCTATCGTTGTATGGAGGAAACATCGATTGTGCCAGCAAGACGATTTTGCTTACCACCCCAGAAGGAAAAAGGATCAAGTATGTATCCCGGCATATGCCGAAGAGGACTCAAGTGAATTCCTTATCAGGAGTTGTACAGGAGGAAGTACCAGTGGTGAAGGATTATCCGGATGTATTTCCAGAAGAGTTGCCAGGCATGCCACCGGATAGAGACATTGAGTTCTTGATTGAACTTTTGCCAGGCACAGGGCCAATATCTAAGAGACCGTACAGGATGCCCGCAAAAGATTTGGTGGAAATTAAGAAGCAGATCAAGGAGTTACTGGATAAAGGCTATATTCGCCCAAGTTCGTCACCTTGGGGATCACCAGTACTTCTAGTGGAGAAGAAAGATGGATCGCTGAGGATGGTTGTTAATTACCGTGGATTGAATGAAGTGACCATCAAAAACAAGTACCCACTGCCGATGATCAATGATTTGTTTGACCGCCTACAAGGAGCTAAAGTATTTTCCAAGATCGATCTACGATCAGGATACCATCAGTTAAAGATTCGAGAGGAGGATATACCTAAGACGGCTTTTACCACCAGATATGGATTGTATGAGTATACCGTTATGTCATTTGGTCTGACTAACGCACCTGCCTATTTTATGAACCTGATGAACAAAGTGTTTATGGAGTTTTTGGATAAGTTCGTCGTGGTGTTCATTGATGATATTTTAGTCTTTTCCAAGAATGAGGAAGAGCATGAGGAGCATTTGCGATTGGTACTTGAGAAGCTCAGAGAACATCAGTTATATGCCAAGTTCAGCAAATGTGAATTTTGGCTGAAGGAAGTTGGATTCCTTGGACATGTTATTTCTGGAGAAGGAATAGCAGTAGACCCTGCCAAGGTTGACACAGTGACAAGTTGGGAATCACCCACGACAGTTGGAGAAATCCGGAGTTTTCTTGGACTTGCAGGATACTACCAGAGGTTCATCGAGAATTTCTCGAAGATTGCTAAGCCCATGACTGAGCTATTGAAGAAGGACACCAAATTCAATTGGACTGAGGATTGTGAAGCTAGTTTCCAAGAGTTGAAGAAACGATTGGTTACATCACCAGTGTTGATTCTGCCAGATCAACGCAAGGACTATGAAGTTTATTGCGATGCTTCTCATCGAGGACTTGGAGCAGTGCTTATGCAGGAAGGAAGAGTTGTGTCATATGCTTCACGACAACTTAAACCCCATGAGAAGAATTATGCTACGCATGATTTGGAGTTAGCAGCCGTGGTGCATGCGTTGAAGACATGGAGACATTTTCTCATCGGAAACCATTGTGAGGTGTATACGGATCACAAGAGTTTGAAGTATATTTTCACGCAGAAGGAGTTAAATCTCAGACAGAGGAGATGGTTGGAGCTCATTAAGGATTATGATATGAGATTGCATTATCACCCAGGAAAGGCTAACGTAGTAGCAGACGCGTTGAGCCGCAAGAGTCATGTCAACACCCTCATGACAGGAGAGTTAGCTCAGGAGTTAGCCGAGGACCTTCGCGAACTATGTTTGGAGATAGTCCCAAGAGGCTATTTAGCGACACTGGAGATTCAGTCTACCTTGATGGAAAGGATCAGAGAAGCTCAGAAGACAAACAAGGAGATTGAAGAGATAAAGGAGAAGATGAGCAAAGGAAAAGCCAAGGGATTTCGTGAGGACGAGCACGATACCTTATGGTTTGAGGACCGCGTTTATGTGCCAAAAGACCCGGAGATCAGGAAGTTGATTTTGCAAGAAGCCCATGATTCACCGTACTCGATTCACCCAGGAAATACCAAGATGTATTTGGATCTGAAGAATACTTTCTGGTGGACCGGAATGAAGAAGGATATTGCAGAGTATGTAGCAGTTTGTGATGTATGTCAGAGAGTGAAGGCAGAGCATCAGAAGCCAGCAGGATTGCTACAACCATTGCCGATACCCGAATGGAAGTGGGATAAAATAGGCATGGATTTTATCACGGGATTACCCAGGACTCGTTCAGGCTATGACTCAATATGGGTTGTAGTCGACCGTTTGACGAAAGTGGCTCATTTCATTCCAGTGAAGACCACTTACACCAGTGCTAAGTTGGCAAAGATATACATGACCAGGATCGTATGTTTGCATGGAGTTCCGAGGACCATTGTATCAGACAGAGGAACCCAGTTTACCTCGAAGTTTTGGAAGCAGTTACATGAAACTTTGGGAACCAGGCTAGAATTTAGTACAGCTTTTCACCCACAGACAGATGGACAGACCGAGAGAGTCAACCAGATTTTGGAGGACATGTTGAGAGCTTGTGCACTAGATTATGGATCTAGTTGGGAGGACAATTTGCCATATGCAGAGTTTTCGTATAACAACAGTTATCAAACCAGTTTGAAGATGGCCCCTTTCGAAGCTTTGTACGGAAGGAGGTGTAGAACACCGTTGTTATGGGACGAAGTTGGAGACCGTCAGTTGTTTGGACCAGATTTGATTAAGGAGTCTGAACAGAAAGTGAGGTTGATTTGCGATAGGCTCAAGGTAGCCCAGTCCAGGCAGAAGAGTTATGCTGATTCTAAACGAAAGGAGACAGTTCACGAAGTTGGAGACAGAGTTTATCTTCGAGTATCACCACTTCGAGGAGTGAAGCGCTTTGGAGTTAAGGGAAAGTTAGCGCCCCGTTTTATTGAACCATACAGAGTTTTGGAACGTATGGGAGAAGTTGCCTACAAGCTGGAATTGCCCGAAGGATTGTCAGGAGTTCATGATGTATTTCACGTTTCCCAGTTGAAGAAGTGCCACGCAGAGATGGCTGAGATACCACTGAGAGATACTGTGCCGCTGGAAGCGATTCAGCTGGAAAGTGATTTGACCTATGAGGAGAAACCAGTTAAGATTCTTGAGTATGCCAGCCGAGTTACCCGCAGTAAGGTTATCAAGTTTTGCAAAGTCCAGTGGAGTCACCACACGGAAGATGAAGCCACCTGGGAGCGAGAGGAAGATCTACGGAAGGACCACTCCCACCTGTTTTCTAGCCAACCCGAATCTCGAGGGCGAGATTCATCTTAAGGGGGGTAGGTTTGTAACATCCCAAATTTTCAATTTGGTATGTTATACATAGATCATCATTGCATATCATATTTTATTGCATTTCGACAAATCCTCGATAAATCCTAAGCAACTCAAGGACCCTCGGAGAGAGTTGGAGATTTTCTCGAATTTTCATATTTGATTTTCATCAAATAATAAAACGAGGATTTTGGTTTTAATTATTTTTCTCTCCGGAAAAAATATTTCATTAAAAATAAATGAGAGGAGAAAATATGACATCTCCAAAACAATTGAAATATTGGAGGAAAAATGTTAAAATCATTTATTGGATTTTATTCGGATTTTATTTGCAATTTTAATTGCATTCAAAAAATATTGCATGTTTTCAAAAATTTATTTTTGTGTCAAAAAATGTTCACCCTGTTCTAAATATTCTAGCTAGACGGGGAAATTTTGTTTTATCTTTTTTGGATTTTTATTTATTTTTCTACAAATTTTTCGGCGGAACGTTTTAAAAAAAATCGCGCCGCGCCCGACCGGGCCGAGGCCCAGCTGAGCCGCTGGCCCATCTCCGCGTTCTCCTCCGCGAGCACGCCGGACGCCGCCGCCGTGTCCGCCACGGACACCCCGCCGCCGCGCCTTGCCCCCTCCTCCAAGCACCCCTCCCCCCTCTTTATAAACCCCGCCGCCGCCCCCTCCCTCTCACCCC
>NC_057799.1:493877284-493915892 GCF_018294505.1 Triticum aestivum
TATTGGGAAGTAGTTGAGGTAGTACCTATTACCTGTTCTTTTATCAAACCCTTGGGAGTTACTTCTACGTTTGCTATTATATTGCCATGCTATGCTCGTAGACGTGGATTGGGTTTGAGTGATATTCATGACAGATGTGAGATTGTTAATAATGGTTTACTTAAGGTGGCAACTAAAACTCACATCTGGGTGGATTGAGGTACCTGGGTATTCCAGGATTGCCTGTTTTTCTTTTGGACCGCCACCCAGGCTCAAAGGGATCATGAGATTATTCATGCTAGAAACTTCCGTGTGCAGCCACAAGCTATTATGGGCTCTAGCATAGTTGACTAAGTTGTGTGAACTCTTACAGTGGTAGACTAGCAGATGTAGGGGAAAGTAGGTGTAACTGTCTACCCATACGTAAGGTGCAAACACTTCTGAAAGACTGTGTCTCGGTCATCCGTTACTCAAACACCATGTAGTGCGAGTAATCCAATGGAGGAGATCGAGTCTTGTGGGGAAAAGTGCACAAACCTCTGCAGAGTGTACAAACTAATCATGGTTAGCCGTGTCCCCGGTTATGGACAATTTGAGTATCTAGTACCTGGATTATCATGTGAATCTCATCACCATGTTACTTTTAATTAATTTTGTTGGGTTATTGATGACACCTAATTGGGATTGAGATGTTGTCAACCAGCTCAATGTTTAACAACCACCATGATAGTTAAATAAAATTTATTCCTTTGCAGTAGGGAAAAATTGGCTTTCCGCAAAAACTTTAACCATAGAGCTTTCCACCAGCCTTATATGCATGTAGTATAGTATTATTACTGTTCATTATTTCTCTATGTGTTACATTGCCAGCATATTCCATGTGCTGACCCGTTTTCGGGCTGCAACGTTTCATGTTGCAGACTTTCTAGACGACGAGTAAGGTGCCTTAGGTCGTGGTCTTATACTCAGTGATGCCGCTGGAGTTGATGGACTCACTTATCTTCCAAGCCTTCCGCTGTTATCGTTTTAGATGGCCTTAAGCCATATTTTTCATACTTATTCTCTTTGGAGATATTCGATGTAATAAGTGTGTGATTGCTACTCTGTTATAAATCCTCCATTTGTACTGTGCGTGTCAGCATTACTGATCCAGGGATGACACTGGTGCACAGCAGCACAGACCATTTGAGGTCTGGTCGCTACACCGCTGCTCAACAGCCTCAGTAAGTCTCCCCTTTCTCTTACCATAGATCTGCACTTAGGGTTTCTGTCGTTCATCAATGTGCATCGCCGCCCTTCTTTATCCTTATTTATATCCATGGATTAGATCCAAAAACCACATAGATCTCGCGCGGTAGTAGTTTTAGCACCTGTTTGATATCCAACTCATCTCAACTTGGTGAACTTTTAGTACGCTGGAAATTAGGTCAGAATATATTTTGTTTTTCCAACACGCGGTAGATCTGAAATTACCATGGCCAGATGTGAAACTTGTTTCTTCCTTCACTTATACACAAGGAGTACTAGATTGGGCGGTTTAACTTCATATACAAAATGATGACCCAGTAGATACCATTAGTCCCCTGTTGAACCGCCAATGCATTCATCATTGTACTGTTTCCATTGTCAGACTCCGGTTTACGAATAACCAATTCCGGTTTATCAATAGGCTTGTATCCTTATACCGCTGTATAATTGTCCACTATCAATCTTAAACCGGCAATAATCATGTTTCAGATTTCCATTGCCATGGCCAAGCAAGTCTATGAATGTAATTGGGCTCCTTCTCGAGTAACCGAAGAACAGTTAAACAATCTTGTTAAAACGGGCGCTTTAGCCAAGAAAGATGTCATCCACTGGAGGGTCCCTGGCCCGGAAAGTCCTCCTACACCCAAGGACGGAGAGGTAGTCGTGTTTGTTGATCATCTCGGACGAGGTTCTAGCCCTCCCGGTTCAAAAAAATTCCAGGATGTACTGGCCAATTTTCAGCTGTGCCCTCAAGACATCGGTCCCAATTCTGTGACCAACATTTGCCACTTCCAAGTCTTCTGTGAGGTTTATCTGCAAGAGGAACCTACAGTCGAACTGTTTAGGGATTTCTTTCACCTAAATCGTCGCACAGAGTTCTCGGATGGACTAAATACGGAACTGGGCGGAATGGCGGTTCAGAAAAGGAAAGAAGTCACCTTCCCTCATCCCAAACTCCACCGTCACCCCAAAGAGTGGAACCAGACTTGGTTTTATTGCATGGATACATCTCCACCTGATGAAAACCCCCTGCCGGGTTACCGCCCTGAACGCCTGAGCAACACACATCCTTTTCCTCAGAGGTTGACTGCAAGAGAAAGGGCCAACTATGCTCCTCAATTATCAAAGCTTAGAGCCTTCATGGCAAACGGTTTGACAGGAATTGATCTTGCTCGTTGTTGGATAAGCTGGAGTATTCTGCCCTTAAGCCGGCCCTCCGGTTTGATGTGTGAGTATACAGGGAGTTTGAAGGATGCTCAGCGGCACATTGACATTCAGCTTACAGATGCAGAGGTCACTGAGGCTGTAAAAAATATACTGAACGAACCGGAGGCTGTTTGTGCCCAAACCGGACTACTCCCTTTCTGCACCTTCAACAAACCACCAGCTGTAAGAATCATATAATCTTTTTATCTGAAGTTGCTTCTGTCCAAATATTTTCTGAAAGTGTGATTATTTCTGACAGGGTGATGATCCGTTCTGTAACAACAAACCATCACAAGACAAACCGGCGAAGCCGCAAGACAAACCGGTCAAGCCAGTTCGTCCAAAGACCAAGGTTGTTAAAAAACCTGCCAAGAGAAGGACCACTGCATCCTCCGATCCACCAGCTGATGACGATGTGGGTAATCCGGAACCAAAGGTAGAACTTGACTCTCTTGGTTCATTTTTCGTACATCTCATTGACAATGATTATTATCCGGACGACGCTGAAGGTAGTCATGCTGAGGACGTAGAGGTAACCATTCTTTCCTTCGATTCAGATCCTCTGCCAACATCAAAAATCCGTCAAGCAAACCGGAAAGTAAAATTTTCTCACCCTCTTGCTTACTTGGACCCAAACTTTCTTTTGAAGACGCAGCAGCACGAGGCTCGCCGTACAACCCGGCACAGCGGCCAGGTAGTTACCTCCGCCGATTTACCGAACAGTCAGGTTCGGAAACGCCAATCAAAGGTCTCTTATCCCATTGATACTTCATGCCCAAAAGCAGGTTGTTTCCGCCAGCCTCTTAACCCGTCTGATTCAAATTATCAGGGTATTTCTCACTCATCCTATGGCGAGTCATCGGCCACACAGCTTCCACCCCTCAAAACAGTTCCTGGGTGAGCTATGCACGTGTCTTTATTCTTAATGTGTTATCTTTACATATTGTACTGATCCTTATGTCTATCTTTTCTCAGCACCAAGCCAAGACCCAGCAAGAAGGCTCGGTTAAGCAAACCGGCTGATGATAATGTAGCTGCTGAACCGGAAACAACTCCAGATCCGGAAGAAACCGATGGTGACGCCATGCTTAATGATCCGCCGCCTCAAGACCATGACTTCCTTGCCGAACAAGTGCAAGTTGACGCTACAAGCCATGTAGACCGGCCAACCAGCCCTGTCTGAACTGGTGATAAACCGGTCAGTCCAGTTAAGGATACTGACAAACCGCCAACTCCAGTGAAGGATGCTGATGACAAAGATGATGACATTATGATTACTTGCACTGGCCACACCACTCCTGGCAATCCTGTCGCTTTGTCAAAACATACTGCCAAGGATGAGCTCTCTGCTATCGGCAAAGGAAAATGGAATGCCGATTTATCAAGCTACGCCCATCTCAATGCTCAAGACATTCACTCTGGCTTCTTGAACCGTCTGTATACCAGCCGTGACTATGAAGCTAGTTTGGTAAACTTGATGAAGGAGCGATATGAGGTAACTACTATTTTTCTCTTTTGTCCAATTGCAGTTTATCAACTCCTAGCAGCCCCCAAGTAACGGTTTATGATATTAATCTAAACCGGGACTTAGTAACAATTTCATGTTTGCAACAATGCACCTTAACTTCACTGATGTAGCCCCCAAGGGCCGGTTTAACTTTATAAAGATGAACCGGGACTTTGTAGAAGAATTCCCATAGCAACATTTTATGAGCAAATACACATTAGCCCCCAAGTGCCAAGCTTAATACTTGTATTGTGCTTGGGACTTGTAAAAATTTCTGATAAAGAGCAAATATGCATTAGCCCCCAAGTACTAAGGGCATAACTTGTTATGTGCTTGGTACTTCAAATATGTACTGTCAACTCATTATATATCTGTCTCTTTATAGGCTGAACTGAGCAAGAAAGAAAGCCAAACCACTAATCTGCAAGAGAACCTCAAGTCCCAACAGGCCGAAACTTCCAAGGCAAAAGATGAGCTGAGGAGCGCCTTAGCCACTATGGAAAAGCTAAAGGAGAGCTTCACCAAGGGGGCGGATTGGGAGACTGAAAAATCCGCTTTGATATAAAGGGCTGAGAACGCAGAAGCCGCTCTTAAACCGGTGGTTGATGAACTGACCGGCGTAAAGCGGCAGATTCATGCCATGACTGCTGCTGTGTTCGGTAAACATCTTTTCTGTAATACTTTCAACATATCTTTCCCATGTGTTGTCGGCTTACTGATGTGTACAATGGTGCAGGAACTCGCATTAGCCATCTGGGCTCTGACGTACAGAAGAAATTGAAAGCGGCCTATACTCTGATAGAGCAGCTGTATACTGGCGCACAGCGGATTATCTGCACTGCTTCACACAATAAAACTCCTCCAACATTCATCAAGGACACCTTAGAAAGGCTATCCATGCTGCCTGCCCGGGTTGAAGAACTAAAGAGAGCTGCGGCAAGGGCCGGAGCTTTGACCGCTCTAACCCGGGCAAAGGCGTGGGTGCCTGATCTTGATCCGGTGGACGTGGCTAAAGGCTTCCCAAGCTTAAAAGAAGACGGATCAGAATTTGGCCAGGAGGATCTCCGCGCCATAAACTGGGAAGTACGTCCACTGGCTTGTCAATTGGCTGAAGAAGCTGATCTCTCATACTATCAGGCAAGTTATGATGACAAGAACAGACGGGTTGCTGCACCAATTCCGGAAGCGCAAAATCTGATCCCTCCAATCTGTAAGCACACTTATGCCCCTGATATTGAACCGTCCACCCTTATAAGTGACGAAGCTGTGTTCCAAGCTTTAACTGGGATCGACTGGGCAACTGTTGACTTCCAGCCGCTGGGTAGAGATGAAGAAGATGAACCGGTGCAAGATGATCCGCAACCGTCAGATCAAGCTGATAAGCAATCATAATCCGAGGGGCGGTTTAGTCTTCCACGTGCTGCAATGTTTATTGAGAAACAATTATCCCTTTGGGCACTGAAATGCCTTGTAATAGGCTAGTTAAAACACTTGGTCTGTTATGCCTTCGTGCATATTTATCTGCAACTGATGCGTGTTAATCCGCCATACTTTAGATATGATGTTCATAATCCATAGCTATTTATCCAATTTGTTCCTGCAGATAGGAAGCTTAAAGTGCCCTGGCGGTTTACCACCGGGCGGGTTATGATACCCAAATATATATATATATATATATATATATATATATATATATATATATATATATATATATATATATATATGACCAAGGTTTATAACCAAGGTTGTAAAAGATAACCAAATATGGAAATATATGATACCTGTGACCTTTAGGCATAGTGCTGGCTGACCAACTTTGTAATGAGGGTAATAAGCCTAATCCGGAGTAAAAGTAACTCCTGTTATATGATGCCTGTTTACAATAAAACCGCTCTGGGTTGTGATAAACACCGGTTTATTCCATACTGGTGACTTTGAGTCAAAACCATACCAGGCTGATAGTCTCCGGATTATAACTTGATCGTGTACTGACAACCTGTAGTTGGCAGCCTAACCGGGTTGATAAACACCGGTTTGAAAACATCACCAATCTTATCAAAAGAAAGAGAAACTTAGCAAAAGGCAAATAAAACCGTTGTAGTCGAGGCTTTTCACGGGCTGCCAGGCCCTAAATTCGACAGCAAAAAATCTCCCAACAACATTGTGAGCTGTGCTCAGTGGGTGCCTATGTTTGAGTTGTTGTTTTACAACACTCTCTTTGGCCCCATATTGACGTGGCTTTGAGCCGATCAAGAGGTGTGACTGTGGTTTGCATACGACCAAGCCCCCAAGTGATGCTGTGGCATTACGCCGATCAAGAGGTGTAGCTATGGTTCGGGTACGACCAAGCCCCCAAGTGATGTTGTGGCATTGCGCCGATCAAGAGGTGTAGCTATGGTTCGGATACGACCAAGCCCCCAAGTGATGATGTGGCATTGCGCCGATCAAGAGGTGTAGTTATGGTTCGGATGCGACCAAGCCCCCAAGTGATGCCATGGCATTGCGCCGATCAAGAGGTGTAGCTATGGTTCGGATACGACCAAGCCCCCAAGTGATCTAATATGAAGCTTTGAGAAGCTAAATCAAGGGGTAAACCGGACGCCGCTTTGTAAGCTCCATGTAACCACACATGATGTAAGAAAAACAACAGATACCCCGCTTTAGCTGAGGTTCCGGTTTATTATAGTGATCATAATATATACAATGTCATAATATGTACATAAGCAGAGCCTATAGCTCAAGTATAGTAAGGCCGAAGATGAGCAATATTCCACGGCCGGTTGGTCTCCTCCTCCGATTTACGTGAGTCTTTGCGCTCTCGAACATCGATTAGGTAGTATGACCCGTTGTGTAGATTCTTGCTGACCATAATGGGTCCTTCCCAAGGGGGGATAGCTTGTGCATATCCGTCTGATCCTGGATGAGCCGAAGCACCAAATCACCTTCTTGAAAGGTTCTGGTTCTAACCCGGCGGCTATGATAGCGACGCAGATCTTGCTGATAAATCAGCGAACGGGCTGCCGCCATGTCACGTTCCTCATCTAATAGGTCAAGAGCTTCCTGCGTCAGCTTCAACATATGCCGCTACACGAGGCGAGTCATGACGGATGTCACTAGGAAGAACTGCTTCCGCTCCATAAACCATGAAGAATGGTGTGTACCCTGTCGACCTGTTGGGTGTGGTATTGATGCTCCACAACACAGAAGGTAACTCCTCAACCCAACAACCCGGCGTCCGTTGCAAAGGAACCATAAGCCGGGGTTTGATACCTCTCAAGATCTCTTGATTGGCCCTCTCCGCTTGACCATTGGACTGGGGGTGAGCCACTGATGACACATCAAGCCGGATGTGCTCACGTTGACAGAACTCCTTCATGGCACCCTTTGACAGATTGGTACCATTGTCTATTATAATGCTGTGTGGAAAGCCAAACCGTAAGATCACCTTTTTGAGGAATTGAACCGCCGTGGCTGCGTCACACTTACTAACTGGCTCTGCCTCCACCCACTTTGTAAACTTAGCAACCGCCACCAAAAGGTGGGTCTTCTTGTCCTTGGACCTCTTGAAAGGCCCAACCATATCCAGCCCCCAAGTTGCAAACGGCCAGGTGATTGGAATCATCCTCAATTCTTGAGCTGGTACATGAGCGCGCCTTGAAAATTTTTGACAGCCATCACATCTTTTGACCAAGTCCTCGGCATCAGCATGAGCTGTCAACCAATAGAAACCGTGACGAAACGCCTTGGCCACCAAAGATTTTGAACCGGCGTGGTGACCACAATCTCCTTCGTGGATCTCACGCAAAATTTCACGGCCTTCCTCAGGAGACACACAGCGTTGAAACGCCCCTGTCACACTACAATGATGTAACTCTCCATTGATAATAGTCATGGACTTAGACCGCCGGGTTATCTGCTTGGCCAAAGTTTCATCCTCTGGTAACTCGCCCCGGTTTATATACGCCAGATATGGAACCGTCCAATCCGGGATAACATGAAGAGCCGCCACCAACTGAGCCTCCGGATCAGGAACAGCTAAATCCTCTTCACCAAGGAGCTTAACAGACGGATTATGCAAAACATCTAGGAAGACATTAGGTGGAACCGGTTTACGTTGGGAACCCAGGCGGCTTAAAGCGTCCGCCGCTTCATTCTTCCGCCGGTCCACATGATCCACCTGATAACCTTTAAAGTGACCTGCAACAATATCCACCTCACGACGATATGCTGCCATTAGTGGGTCCTTGGAAACCCAAGTGCCGGACACTTGTTGAGCCACTAGATCCGAGTCACCGAAGCACTTAACTCGGCTTAGGTTCATCTCCTTAGCCATCCGAAGACCATGGAGTAAAGCCTCATATTCAGCTGCATTGTTAGTGCAAGGGAACATTAAACGGAGAACATAACAAAACTTATCACCTCGTGGGGAAGTTAATACGACTCCGGCCCCCGAGCCCTCCAATTGCCTGGACCCATCAAAATGAATAGTCCAATAAGTGTGATCCGGCTTCTCCTCTGGCGCTTGTAATTTTGTCCAATCATTGATGAAATCCACAAGTGCCTGAGATTTGATCGCTGTTCGGGGTATGTATTTCAACCCGTGAGGCCCGAGCTCGATAGCCCACTTAGCAATCCGACCAGTTGCTTCCCTGTTCTGGATTATATCCCCCAAAAGAGCGGAGCTGACCACCGTGATGGGATGACCTTGGAAATACTACTTAAGCTTCCGGCTTGCCATGAAAACCCCATACACCAATTTTTGCCAATGCGGGTACCTCTCCTTGGACTCAACAAGTACCTCACTGATATAGTAAACCGGCCGCTGAACCGGATATTCCTTTCTTGCCTCCTTGCGCTCCACCACGATAGCCACACTAACAGCCCGAGCATTAGCTGCCACATATAGCAACAATGGTTCTTTGTCCACTAGAGCAGCGAGAATCGGCGGATTAGCCAGCTGCCGCTTTAAGTCCTCAAATGCTTCATTAGCGGCGTCACTCCAGACGAAGTTATCCGTTTTCTTCAGCATCTGATATAAAGGGATAGCCTTCTCGCCAAGGCGACTGACAAACCGGCTCAATGCAGCAATCCGGCCTGCCAGGCGTTGAACATCATTGATACACTTCGGTTTAGCCAAGGAGGTGATGGCTTTGATCTTTTCCGGATTAGCTTCAATGCCCCTGTTAGACACCAAAAAGCTCAAGAGCTTGCCTGCAGGTACACCAAAGACACACTTGGCCGGATTAAGCATTATTTTATAAACCCGCGGGTTATCAAAGGTTTCCTTCAAGTCATCAATCAGTGTCTCCTTCTTCCTTGATTTTACCACAATATCATCCACATAGGCGTGAACATTGCGGCCGATCTGTTTATGCAGACAATTCTGCACACACCGTTGATAAGTCGCCTGGGCACTCTTGAGCCCAAAGGGCATGGACACATAGCAGAAGGCTCCAAAGGGAGTTATGAAGGCTGTCTTCTCCTGGTCCTTAACTGCCATTTTGATCTGATGATAACCAGAATATGCATCCAAAAAGCTTAAATGCTCGCAACCCGTCGTAGCATCAATAATTTGATCAATATGGGGAAGGGCAAAAGGATCTACTGGACAAGCTTTGTTGAGGTCTGTGTAATCCACACACATACGCCAAGTGCCATTCTTCTTGAGGACCAGCACCGGATTAGCCAACCACTTAGGATGGAATACTTCAACGATAAATCCAGCCGCCAAGAGCCTGGCTACTTCTTCTCCAATAGCTTTGCGCCTTTCTTCATTAAACCGGCGAAGAAACTGCTTGACCGGTTTATACTTGGGATCAACATTGAGAGTGTGCTCAGCGAGTTCTCTCGGTACACTTGGCATGTCAGAAGGCTTCCATGCAAAGATATCCCGATTCTCACGGATGAACTCGATGAGCGCGCTTTCCTATTTCGGATCCAAGTTAGCGCTGATGCTAAACTGCTTGGACGAATCGCCAGGCGCGAAGTCAACAAGCTTAGTCTCATTAGCCGATTTAAACTTCAGGGCCGGATCATGCTCTGTAGTTGATTTCTTCAATGAAGTCATATCTGTCGGATCAACATTGTCCTTGTAAAACTTCAACTCTTCTATTGCACAAACCGACTCAGCATAAGCCGCATCACCTTCTTCACACTCCAGAGCAATCTTGCGGCTCCCATGCACGGTTATAGTTCCCTTGTGACCCGGCATCTTGAGCTGCAGATAGACATAACAAGGTTGTGCCATAAACTTAGCATAAGCTGGCCGTCCAAATAGGGCATGATACGGGCTGCTGATTTTCACCACTTCAAAGGTCAAGGTTTCTGATCTCGAGTCATGCTCATCTCCAAAAGCCACCTCCAGAGCTATCTTACCAACAGGATATGCCGACTTCCCAGGCACCACACCATGGAACACCGTATTGGATGGTTTAAGATTTTTATCTGTTAACCCCATGCGACGGAAAGTTTCATAATAAAGGATATTGATACTACTCCCTCCATCCATGAGTACCTTAGTGAACTTATAACCTCCCACCTGAGGTGCCACCACCAGAGCCAGATGACCCGGATTGTCAACCCGGGGTGGATGATCTTCTCTACTCCACACAATCGGCTGCTCGGACCAACGCAAATAACGGGGCATCGCCGGTTCAATGGCATTCACCGCCCTTTTATGAAGCTTCTGATCGCGCTTGTCCAAGCTAGTGGTGAAGACATGATATTGTCCGCTATTCAACTGCTTCGGGTTGCTCGGGTAACCTAACTGCTGCTGCTGCTGATTGCCCTGATGATTATAGCCACCTTGGTTACCCTGATTACTTTGATTGTTATGTCCACCCTGATTATCGTGGAAACCTGAACCGGAATTTCCTCCGCCATAACCCGACCCATGAGAGCCAGGGCCCAAACCGCCTCCTGGTCCATGATCATACCGGAAAGAACCAGAATTTTGAACTCTTGCATGATGTAACAATCTTTCCAGAGGTGCGTGGACGGGTCCTCCTTCGTCCCATGCTTTGGACAGGGCTGGTTCAACAGATAAGACAAACGGTCCGGATTAGGACTTGGCCTTCCACCGCGCTGGGCGGTTTACCCTTACGCCGCTGGCCCTTGTCATGTATATTAGTGTTAGCCACAAAGTCTAAACCGTGGTCCGCCTTACGCTTGCCGTCGTTTCCATGACCCGCCGGGTTGTGGTGCTGCCCCTTGGCGTTGCCGCTCTTCTTTCCCTTCCCAGTCTTATCATCGTCGGACTCGGGATCCTTGGTACTATCAGAGTCGGCATACTTCACCAGTGCAGCCATGAGGGTTCCCATGTCATTACAATGACGTTTGAGCCGTCCCAACTTCAACTTCAGGGGTTCAAACTGGCAATTGCCTTCCAATGTTAAAACTGCGGTGTCAGCGTTGATGCGGTCCGATGAATGCAAAATCTCCGAAACCCGGCGCACCCAATGGGTTGTTGACTCTCCTTCCTCCTGGACACAGGCAGCTAAGTCCACAATTGACATGGGCTGCTTGCATGTATCCTTAAAATTCTGAATAAACCGGGCTCTCAACTCGGCCCATGACCTGATAGAGTTAGCCGGTAAGCTCTTTAACCAAGTGCGGGATGTCCCTTCTAGCATCATGGTGAAGTATTTTGCACATGCCGCATCATCCACATCCAGCATCTCCATGGCCATCTCATAGCTTTCGACCCATGTTTCAGGGGATAAATCGGCGGTGTAATTCGGCACCTTGCGCGGGCCCTTAAAATCCTTGGGCAGGCGCACATTGCGCAACGCTGGGACAAGACATGGCACTCCCAAAGAACTAGATGTAACTCCTGGTTCCACCGATGTGGTCGGACAAACCGGAGTAAGCTGACGGGCTTCATGTTGCGCCGCTAACTCGGCCTCTCTGCGTGCCCGAGCCCGGTCCACCACCTCCTGAGCATCACCAGCACCACCCGCCGAGTTATTGCCACGGGGCGGATCACGGTTCCGCGCATTGCTTGACACTGTCGGTTCATCCATACGCCTGCTGTAACTCCGGCTTGGACGGGGAGTGGAATGAATCCGATCGCGACTATATGAATAAGCCTCCTGTTGAACCAAGGCTGTCTGAAGAAGCTCCTTAACCCGACGCGTCTCGACCGCCGCTGGAGAATCGCCTTCGATCGGGATGGCCGCCAGCCGTGAAGCGGCAGCGACAATGTTGTCCATCGGGTTAGAGTAATGACCCGGCGTGGGGACACAATGTGTTACAATGTTGTTCTGACGAGGCGGATCCGCCAAACGTGGCTGAACCGGCGCCCCTGCTCCAGGTGCCTCCGCCCGGTTTACCACCGGTGGATTACTGGTCCCTGCTCCTGGGGTGTTAAAGAGATTTCTAGCCTCTTAAACCGGCAGCAGGCAAGATCGGTGCCTCCTCTTCAGGACTTCGTTCGACGCACTCTGATCCAGCATAATCCGGTAAGCTTGTGCACCCAAAGCGGCCCGCTCCGCGGCTATCCTAGTATCCTCAGCTGCTAAGTCGGCTTTGGCCTGGGCGATCTGATCTTTCACTTTTGCAATTTCTGCATTGTGTGCATCCTGATCCGTCGGGTTAACCTCCACCATCAGTGTTGCCAACGCGTCAAACAAATCAGATAGAACCTGAGCTAGCGCTCGCACAGGGCCTCCTGCCCCGGCCGCTGCCGCCGCTGCCGATCCGGAAATCATCGCCACTGCGGTCGAAGAGTGGAGCGTCGGTTGCGTGCCGGCCATGAAGATCGCAACCCGGTTTGGCAGATCCAAGGGGTCCGGATTACTGTCGCCATCGGAACAGCCCCCAATCCGGCCATCTTGTAACTGATATAATGACTCGGTCTCTCCGGTTGATGACTCGTCGCCGGAATAAACGACGGTCTCACCACCAGATTCCGACCTATCCTCAGATTCCCCTCCATGGATAACTCCCACGAAGGCACGCTTCATGACAGGCTTGACCCGGGCAGATCTCGCACGCTGAGCCATTTCGACGAGGTCGGTGCAGATGTCCGGCTTAGGGCCCGGTTCACCGATCTTGCCAATGAAAACGTGTATGCCACCAAAGGGGACCCGGTACCCGTACTCGATTGAGCCAGCCTCGAGGCCCCAGCCTGCATCGTCGATGTAGAGCTTGCCGCGATGACTCTTGGTCATCCAGCCCACAGCGTAACCCTTGAGTCCTTCGAAGTTGCCCTCCAAGAACTTGAAACCATCGTGCGATAGCCCCACGGTGGGCGCCAACTGTCGTGGTTTTGTCATGGCAGATGTCCTAGAGAAAGGACTTAGTCGTGAAGCCATCGCTATGGGTTAGCTTAAAGGGGTTAAAGCGGACAAGGGACGCAAGAGAGTTTTATACTAGTTCGGCCCCTTACGATGAAGGTAAAAGCCTACGTCTAGTTGTGATGGAATTGATGGGGTTTCGATGACCAGGGAGCGAATACGCTTTGCCTGAGTCTCGAGTTGTTGTTTGTTGTCCTTGAACCGCCGCCGGGTCGTCCCCTTATATACATGGGTTGACGCCCGTCGGTTTACAGAATCCCGAGGCCGGCTCATAATCGTGTCCGGCTCGGTCTCTGCTACTTCTATCTTACAACACAAGTTTACATATTAATGCCGGTTTATGTCTACAGGCCTTAAACCGGCTTTAGGCCCTGGGCCTTCATAAAGCATCACCGTCTGTCTTCATGGACTTCAGATACAGATGAACTACTTATGGGGTTAACCCGGCCTCTCCTGGCCGGTTTACACCCAGTGGTAATATCCCCAACAGTAATGGTGTGTCCGAACGTCGTAATCGTACTTTATTAGATATGGTGCGATCTATGATGTCTCTTACTGATTTAACGCTATCGTTTTGGGGTTATGCTTTAGAGACAGTTGCATTCACGTTAAATAGGGCAACATCTAAATCCATTGAGACGACACCATATGAACTGTGGTTTGGCAAGAAACCTAAGCTGTCATTTCTTAAAGTTTGGGGCGGCGATGCTTATGTGAAAAAGCTTCAATCTGATAAGCTCGAACCCAAATCGGAGAAATGCGTCTTCATAGGATACCCAAAGGAGACTGTTGGGTACACCTTCTATCACAGATCCGAAGGCAAGATATTCATTGATAAGAATGGATCCTTTCTACAGAAGGAGTTTCTCTCGAAATAAGTGAGTGGGAGGAAAGTAGAATTTGATGAGGTAATTGTACCTTCTCCCGAATTGAAAAGTAGTTCATCGCAGAAATCAGTTCTAGCGATTCCTACACCAATTAGTGAGGAAGCTAATGATGATGATGATCATGAAACTTCACATCAAGTTACTACCGAACCTCGTAGGTCAACCAGAGTACGGTCCGCACCAGAGTGGTACGGTAATCCTGTTCTGGAAGTCATGTTACTAGACCATGACGAAACTACAAACTATGAGGAAGTGATGATGAGCCCAGATTCCGCGAAATGGCTTGAGGCCATGAAATCTGAGATGGGATCCATGTATGAGAACAAGTGTGGACTTTGGTTGACTTGCCCAATGATCGGCAAGCCATAGAGAATAAATGGATCTTCAAGAAGAAGACTGGCGCTGACGGTAATGTTACTGTCTACAAAGCTTGACTTGTTGTGAAAGGTTTTCGACAAGTTCAAGGAGTTAACTATGATGAGACCTTCTCACCCGTAGCGATGCTTAAGTCTGTCCGAATCATGTTAGCAATTGCCGCATTTTATGATTATGAAATTTGGCAAATGGATGTCAAAACAACATTCCTTAATGGATATCTTAAAGAAGAGTTGTATATGATGCAACCAGAAGGTTTTGTCGGTCCTAAAGGTGCTAACAAAGTGTGCAAGCACCTGCGATCCATTTATGGACTGGTGCAAGCATCTCCGAGTTGGAATGTACGCTTTGATACTATGATCAAAGCATATGGTTTTATACAGACTTTTGGAGAAGCCTGTATTTACTAGAAAATGAGTGGGAGCTCTGTAGCATTCCTAATATTATATGTGGATGACATATTGTTGATTGGAAATAATACAAAATTTCTGGATAGCATAAAAGGATACTTGAATAAGAATTTTTCAATGAAAGACCTCGGTGAAGCTGCATATATATTGGGCATCAAGATCTATAGAGATAGATCAAGATTCTTAATTGGACTTTCACAAAGCACATACCTTGATAAAGTTTTGAAGAAGTTCAAAATGGATCAGTCAAAGAAAGGGTCGTTCTTGCCTGTGTTACAAGGTGTGAAGTTGAGTCAGACTCAATGCCCGACCACTACAGAAGATAGAGAGAAAATGAAAGTCATTCCCTATGCCTCAGCCATATGTTCTATCATGTATGCAATGCTGTGTACCAGACATGATGTGTGCCTTTCTATAAGTTTAGCAGGGAGGTACCAAAGTAATCCAGGAGTGGATCACTGGACAGTGGTCAAGAACATCCTGAAATACCTGAAAAGGACTAAGGATATGTTTCTTGTTTATGGAGGTGACAAAGAGCTTGTCGTAAATGGTTATGTCGATGCAAGATTTGACACTGATCCGGATGACTCTAAGTCGCAAACCGGATACGTATTTATATTGAATGGTGGAGCTGTCAGTTGGTGCAGTTCCAAGCAGAGCGTCGTGGCGGGATCTACGTGTGAAGCAGAGTACATAGCTGCTTCGGAAGCAGCAAATGAAGGAGTCTGGATGAAGGAGTTCATATCCGATCTAGGTGTAATACCTAGTGCATCGGGTCCAATGAAAATCTTTTGTGACAATACTGGAGCAATTGCCTTGGCGAAGGAATCCAGATTTCACAAGAGAACCAAACACATCAAGAGACACTTCAATTCCATCCGCGATCAAGTCAAGGAGGGAGACATAGAGATTTGCAAAATACATACGGATCTGAATGTTGCAGACCCGTTGACTAAGCCTCTTCCACGAGCAAAACATGATCAGCACCAAGACTCCATGGGTGTTAGAATCATTACTATGTAATCTAGATTATTGACTCTAGTGCAAGTGGGAGACTGAAGGAAATATGCCCTAGAGGCAATAATAAAGTTGTTATTTATGTTTTCTTATATCATGATAAATGTTTATTATTCATGCTAGAATTGTATTAACCGGAAACTTAGTACATGTGTGAATACACAGACAAAACAGAGTGTCCCTAGTATGCCTCTACTTGACTAGCTCGTTAATCAAAGATGGTTAAGTTTCCTGACCATAGACATGTGTTGTCATTTGATGAACAGGATCACATCATTAGAGAATGATGTCATGGACAAGACCCATCCGTTAGCTTAGCATTATGATCGTTTAGTTTTATTGCTATTGCTTTCTTCATGACTTATACATATTCCTCTGACTATGAGATTATGTAACTCTCGAATACCAGAGGAACACCTTGTGTGCTATCAAACGTCACAACATAACTGGGTGATTATAAAGGTGTCTCCAAAGGTGTTTGTTGAGTTGGCAGTCACTCCATGTATTGGAGAGGTATCCCTGGGCCCTCTCGGTAATGCACATCACTATAAGCCTTGCAAGCAATGTGACTAATGAGTTAGTTACGGGATGATGCATTATGGAATGAGTAAAGAGACTTGCCGGTAACGAGATTGAACTAAGTATGATGATACCGACGATCGAATCTCGGGCAAGTAACATACCGATGACAAAGGGAATGACGTATGTTGTTATGTGGTTTGACCGATAAAGATCTTCGTCGAATATGTAGGAACCAATATGAGCATCCAGGTTCCGCTATTGGTTATTGACCGGAGATGTGTCTCGGTCATGTCTACATAGTTCTCGAACCCGTATGGTCCGCACGCTTAACATTCGATGACGATTTGTATTATGAGTTATGTGTTTTGGTGACCGAAGTTTGTTCGGAGTCTCCGATGTGATCACGGCCATGACAAGGAGTCTCGAAATGGTCGAGAGGTAAAGATTGATATATTGGAAGGTTATATACAGACACCGAAATGGTTCCGAAGAGGTTCGGGGATTTTTCGGAGTACCGAGAGGTTACCAGAACCCCCCGGTAAAGTTAATGGGCCTCATGGGCCATAGTGGAGAAGGGGAGGCAGGCCACGGGAGGTGGCGCGCGCCTCCCCCTTTCCCAATCCGAATTGTACAAGGGGTGGGGGCGCGACCCCCCTTTCCTTCTCCTTCTCCCCCCTTTCCCCTTCCCCCCTCTCCGTTGCAAGGAAGGGGGCAAATCCTACTAGGAGTGGAGTCCTAGTAGGACTCCCCCCCTTTGGCGCACCTCCTCCTGGTCGGCCACCTCCTCCCCCTCTCATTTATATACGGGGGCGGGGGTCACCCCAAAGGCACACCAAGAATTCTCTTAGCCATGTGCGGTGCCCCCCTCCACAGTTTAATCCTCCGGTCATAGCGTTGTAGTCCTTAGGCGAAACCCTGCACAGATCACATCACCATCACCGTCACCACGCCGCTGTGCTGACGGAACTCTCCCTCGACCCTCTACTAGATCAAGAGTTCGAGGGACATCATCGAGCTGAACGTGTGCTGAACACGGAGGCGCCGTACGTTCGGTACTTGGATCGGTTGGATCGTGAAGACGTTCGACTACATCAACCACGTTAACATAACGCTTCTGCTTTCGGTCTACGAGGGTACGTGGACACACTCTCCCCGTCTCGTTGCTATGCATCTCCTAGATAGATCTTGTGTGATCGTAGGAATTTTTTTGAAATTGCATGCTACGTTTCCCAACACCACGTCTATCACAGACATTTCGCTTTCGCAAACAGTGTGCAGTGTAATCCCTAATTAATCACATGTTTTGAATTTGAAAGTAGGCAATCACTTATTTCATATCCAACCATGTTTATTACAAATATAGGTTCAACCACGAATGCATAATTTGATGCACGGGTACATATACTGAAGAACTACAGAAGCACCAAGTAAAGAATGATGAACCACAGTTGTACTAAAGACTTTAAAGAGAGCGGCGAAAGACATTATGGTTGCTAGAGAAGGTGAAGCGGAATGCCCATATTGTGCCCTCCTCCATGCGTAATGCACGCATGACTCTAGGCCAACCCCTTGTGATGGCTGCCCGCCCATCCTTCACTGTCTTCATTAGGACTTCTCGATGCTCATTGTAGTCTGGATGAAATACTTTAACTTTCGTTGTGTGTCCACCAATCATGTACTTTGCGAGGTAATATTGAGTGAACTGCTTCGGGAACCATTGCGAACGAAAAAGATTCAGACATTGTTGTCTAACAACTCATTATGGGCAGTAAAAAGAGAAGGCTACAAAGTTTGTAGTTACCATCCTACAGCTCACTGTTGTGTTGAATAGAGCATAAACAAATAATTTGCTTGACACTTTTCGTATCTTTTTGCTAATAATCCTTATCAGTTTCCTCAGTTGATGCTTGTTCATGAATATCTCATTGCCCCATACGCAAAAAGGGTCGATGCGTGGATCCTTGCCAAGTGCATATGTACCTACAAGCAACAAGTCAATATTAGAAGCTAACAAGTGTCCAGGTCAGGATCTATACGCATATGGAACGACGGGGGGAGTACAAGCCGAGGGATGAAACTAACCTCGGCGGGAAATGGTGGCCACTCCCGTTGTTGTCCTGCATAAGTAGTGGAAAGGCATGATAAGTACAACAACCTTAACATCAAACAAATATAGAAAAGGTTACCAACATCATCTCCAAATGATAGCTTGAATGAGTTGGTTTCAGCATGCTGTTAAAGTAGATATAAAATGGAAGGCAATGTTACCTACAACAGGCTTAACAGCCATCAAATATTGCAATTCAAACTGGTATTGTTGAAAATGAATAGAATGTAGGTAATGCTGAAACATCACACTGGATAAATGTGTCAAACTGAAATAAAGGGCATGTGTTAACTAGACCAGGCATAACTGGAACCAAATATAGCCATTCAAACTGGTATTAATGCAATCGAGCGGCACAGTTCCGACTTGCACATAATGAACATCACATTGTGAATGACTGAAATAAACAAGGCATAAATGATCAGTATAACAACCAAATATAGCCATTGAAAACTGGACATAGTCTCAGTGCAACCAACCTAACAAGCAAATACAGATAAACAGGGCATATGCTTGAAAACTGGACAGATGCAAATATAGATAAACAAGGCATCTGCTTGAAAACTGGACAAATGCTCACTGCAACCAACCTAACAACCAAATACAGATAAACAAGGCATCTGCTTGATAACTGGACAAATGCTCACTTCAACCAACCTAAGAACCAAATACATATAAACAAGGCATCTGCTCGATAACTGAGAAAATGCTCACCGCAACCAACCTAACAACCAAATACAAATAAACAAGGCATCTACTCACTATAAACAACCAAATATAGCCATTCGTGAAACTGGAGTGAACAATTCATACTTAAACATCACATAGCCCTATTGAACAATAAATTTTTGCATAACTGAAATAATTAAACACGACACAGTTAAAACACCGCATGGAAAATGCTAGTACAACAAAGGGTACGGGTTGGTGAGGGAGTCCTGGATTAAGGGGTCCTCGGGCGTCCAGGCTATGTGACCTGGGCCAGACTAATGGGTCGTGAAGATACAAGATAGAAGACTTCCTCCCATGTCCGGATGGGACTCTCCTTTGCGTGGATGGCAAGCTTGGCGTTTAGATATGAAGATTCCTTTCTCTGTAAACCGACTCTGTACAACCCTAGGCCCCTCCGGTGTCTATATAACCAGAGGGTTTAGTCTGTAGAGGCAATCATAATCATACAGGCTAGACATCTAGGGTTTAGCCATTACGATCTCGAGGTAGATCAACTCTCGTAACCCCCATATTCATCCAAGATAATCAAGCAGGAAGTAGGGTATTGCCTCCATCAAGAGGGCCCGAACCTGGGTAAACATCGTGTCCCTATCTCCTGTTACCTTTGATCCTCAGACGCACAGTTCGGGACCCCCTACCCGAGATCTGCCGGTTTTGACACCGACATTGGTGCTTTCATTGAGAGTTCCTCTGTGGCATCGACAACAGGATCGATGGCTAGCCTTGTTATCAAGGACAGTATCACTTCTGGAGGAGCCCTGGCCTCAGGCCAAACCCTCCGGCTGGGTAGCTTTACCATGGCCGCCCGTTCGGCCGTTAAGCCGGTGATGACTTCCCAAGTCATCTAAAATTGTCTCCGTGTTGGCCCCGAATACTCCAAATGGATGGATCCGGCGGATTTGTCGTCTTTAAACGAACTCCTGGATCGCATCGCCGCTCTGGGGGTCGCTACAGACTATGATCAGATTGGGCTTAAACCCGATCAGATAGAAATCAAATCTCCGCCGATCACCCATCAGATAGCGGTCGTAGAGGAGCAAAACAACAACAACTCTTCCCCTATGTTGAAAACAAGCTATGTTCGGATTTCTGAGCTCGGAGACCCGGATACCCGTCCGTGGGGGACACTCCCAGTCCTCCGAACTTAGAATCGGGCGTTAAGCCTGAAGAATCATTGGACATCCCGAAGCCCGAACTAATAAACTCGGAAGTCTTTCAAACTCCGGACTTCACATCGGGTCAGGGTTCGGATTTAGCGCCACCCACCCGCCACAAGCAATATTCGCCAAGCAATTCCGGTCCCCCGGATATATGCGACCTCATGTACGTATGACAGCAGTCTCAGGAAACAGTCCATCACTTTTGGGCCAGATTCCTCCTTGTCAAAGACAAGATTAAAGATTGTCGCGACGAGGACATGATTTCAGTATTCTGCAATAATTGCACGGACGAAGGAATCCTCAACGCCCTCAACCGCCGTCACGTATTACACTTCGCTGACTTGGCAACCATAGTACAGAAGTACTGCGCAATGGAAAGTGCCTGGAAAACTCAGACAGCTCGCTGGGAACTACCGGCCTTCACGCCACCTCTCTGGCGGGAAAAAAGTATGCACCCTGATAACCCACAAGTATAGGGGATCGCAACAGTTTTCGAGGGTAGAGTATTCAACCCAAATTTAGTGATTCGACACAAGGGGAGCCAAAGAATATTCTCAAGTATTAGCAGTTGAGTTGTCAATTCAACCACACCTAAAAGACTTAATATCTACAACAAAGTATTTAGTAGCAAAGTAGTATGGAAGTAACGGTAACAGTGGCAAAAGTAACAATAGCAGTTTTTGTAGCAATCGTAACAGTGGCAACGGAAAAGTAACTAAGCAAAGATCAATATGTGAAAAGCTCGTAGGCAATGGATCAATGATGGATAATTATGTCGGATGTGATTCCTCATGCAACAGTTATAACATAGGGTGACACAGAAGTAGCTCCAGTTCATCAATGTAATGTAGGCATGTATTCCGAATATAGTCATACGTGCTTATGGAAAAGAACTTGCATGGCATCTTTTGTCCTACCCTCCCGTGGCACCGGGGTCCTATTGGAAACTAAGGGATATTAAGGCCTCCTTTTAATAGAGTACCGGACCAAAGCATTAACACTTAGTGAATACATGAACTCCTCAAACTATGGTCATCACCGGCAGTGGTCCCGATTATTGTCACTTCAGGGTTCCCAGATCATAACACATAGTAGGTGATTATTGACTTGCAAGATAGGATCAAGAACTCACATATATTCATGAAAACCTAATAGGTTCAAATATGAAATCATGGCACTCGGGCCCTAGTGACAAGCATTAAGCATAGCAAAGTCATAGCAACATCAATCTTAGAACATAATGGATACTAGGGATCAAACCCTAACAAAACTAACTCGATTACATGGTAAATCTCATCCAACCCATCACCGGCCAGCAAGCCTACGATGGGATTATTGATGCATGGCTGTGAGCATCATGAAATTGGTGATGGAGGATGGTTGATGATGACGACGGCGACGGATTCCCCTCTCCAGAGCCCCGAACGGACTCCAGATCAGCCCTCCCGAGAGAGATTAGGGCTTGGCGGCAGCTTCGTATCGTAAAACGTGATGAATCCTTCTCTCTGTTTTTTCTCCCCGAACGTGAATATATGGAGTTGGAGTTGAGGTCGGTGGAGCTCCAGGGGACCCACGAGGCAAGGGGGCGCGCCCATGGGGGGGTAGGCGCGCCCCCACACTCGTGGCCAGGGTGTGGGCCCCCTTCGGTTGATTCTTTTGCCGGTATTTTTTATTAATTCCAAAACGTGTCTCCATGAAGTTTCAGGTCATTCCGAGAACTTTTATTTCTGCACAAAAATAACACCATGGCAATTCTGCTGAAAACAGCGTTAGTCCGGGTTAGTTCCATTCAAATCATGCAAGTTAGAGACCAAAACAAGGGCAAAAGTGTTTGGAAAAGTAGATACGTTGGAGACGTATCAACTCCCCCAAGCTTAAACCTTTGCTTGTCCTCAAGCAATTCAGTTGACAAGCTGAAAGTGATAAATAAAAACTTTTACGAACTCTGTTTGATCTTGTTGTTGCAAATATGTAAAGCCAGCATTCAAGTTTTCAGCAAAGATTATGAACTAACCATATTCACAATAACATTTAGGTCTCATGTTTACTCATATCAATGGCATAATCAACTAGCGAGCAATAATAATAAATCTCGGATGACAACACTTTTCTCAAAAAATTCATAACATGATATAACAAGATGGTATCTCTCTAACCCTTTCTGAGACCGCAAAACATAGATGCAGAGCACCCCTGAAGAAGGACTGACTAGACATTGTAATTCATGGTAAAAGAGATCCAATCACAGTCATACTCAATGTAAATTAATAGCAATGCATGCAAATGACAGCGGTGCTCTCCAACTGGTGCTTTTTAATAATAGGATGATGACTCAATATAAAAGTAAATAGATAGGCCCTTCGCAGAGGGAAGTAGGGATTTGCAGAGGTGCCAGAGCTCGAGTTTTGAAACAGAGATAAATAATATTTTGGGTGGTATACTTTCATTGTCAACATAACAACCAAGAGATCTCGATATCTTCCATGCTACACATATTATAGGCGGTTCCCAAACATAATGGTAAAGTTTATACTCCCCCACCACCATCAAGCATCAATCCATGGCTTGCCCGAAACAACGGGTGCCTCCAACTAACAACAGTCCTGGGGGAGTTTTGTTTGCAATTATTTTGATTTGATTTGAGCATGGGACTGGGCATCTCGGTTACCGGCCATTTTCTCGTGAGTGATGAGCGGAGTCTAGTCATCGTGAGAATAACCCACCTAACATGGAAGATATAGATAGCCCTAGTTGATACATGAGCTATTCGAGCATACAAAACGGAATTTCATTTGAAGGTTTAGAGTTTGGCACATACAAATTTACTTGGAACGGCAGGTAAATATCGCAAGGAAGGTATAGTGGACTCATATGGAATAACTTTGGGGTTTGTGGAAGCGGATGCACAAGCAGTATTCCTGCTTAGTACAAGTGAAGGCTAGAAGAGACTGGGAAGCGACCAACTAGAGAGCGACAACAGTCATGAACATGCATTAAGATTAATCAACAATGAGTGCAAGCATGAGTAGGATATAAATCACCATGAACATAAATATCGTGGAGGCTATGTTGATTTTGTTTCAACTACATGCGTGAACATGTGCCAAGTCAAGCCACTCGAATTGTTCAAAGGAGGATACCACCCTATCATACCACATCACAACCATTTTAATAGCATGTTGGCACGCAAGGTAAACATTATAAACTCCTAGCTAATTAAGCATGGCATGAGCAACTATAATCTCTAATTGTCATTGCAAACATGTTTCATTCATAATAGGCTGAATCAGGAACGATGAACTAATCATATTTACAAAAACAAGATAGGTCGAGTTCATACCAGCTTCTCTCATCTCAATCAGTCCATCATATATCATCATTATTGCCTTTCACTCGCACGACCGAACGGTGTGGATAATAATAATAGTGCACGTGCATTGGACTAAGCTGGAATCTGCAAGCATTTTAATACAAGGGAGAAGACACGGTAATATGGGCTCTTGGTTAAATCAACAACAATGCATATAAGAGCCACTCAACATTTTCATCATGGTCTTCTCCTCTCAACCCCCAAAGAAAAGAAAAGGAATAAAACTATTTACACGGGAAAGCTCCCAACAAGCAAAAGAAGAACGAGAAATCTTTTTGGGTTTTCTTTTAATTACTACTACTGCAGGCATGGAAAGTAACTAGCTAAAAGCTACAACTAATTTTTTGGTTTTTCTTAAGGCTTTTCAAACACACAAGAAGAAGGCTTAGAAAAGAAAATAAACTAGCATGGATAATACAATGAAAAAGTATGAGCACCGACAACTAGAATGAGTGTGTGAACATGAATGTAATGTCGGTGAGAAATACGTACTCCCCCAAGCTTAGGCTTTTGGGCTAAGTTGGTCTATGGCCACTGCTAGCATGGCGGATATCCAAAGTCGTAGTTGGGGTTGTACTGACATGCAGCAACTACTGCCTAAAGAGCTGCAGCTCGGAGGCAAGCTGCTTCCGTACTCCTCTCATACTCATTCGCCTCCTCCCTGGTTATAACAGTTCTCCTTTTTGCCTGAAAGTCAAAGAAAGTAGGAGCAGGAAGAGCAATATGGACAGTACATCGTCTGTCAAAGATTAGTCGGTACTGGAGGAACTGTTCATTCCTCTCAATAAACTGATGGCAAACCATAGCATTATAATCTAGATACGCGGGAGGCAACGCTATATCATTTTCATGTATGGGTACATCAAGATAATTAGCTACACGAGTTGCATAAATTCCACCAAACAAATCTCCAATTATACTGTTAAGATGCAACCTTCGTGCAACAATGGCCCCCAAGTTATATTGTTTATCACCTAATACTGCACTCTTGAGGACACTAAGATCTGGGACACACATGTGACAAGCCTCACCTTTACTGTTAATGCATCTACCT
Source organism: Triticum aestivum (assembly GCF_018294505.1). Taxonomy (NCBI): domain Eukaryota; kingdom Viridiplantae; phylum Streptophyta; class Magnoliopsida; order Poales; family Poaceae; genus Triticum; species Triticum aestivum. The sequence continues at coordinate 493,902,155 of NC_057799.1, forward strand.
ACAAAGAGAGCAAAATAGTGTATGGAAGGGAAATTAATGCTCCCTATGGTAGCTTGTGTGATTTCTCTAGATTCCCCCACAGTGATACTAGCAAGAAAGTCTATATTCAGATTTGCGAGGTTCACTAAAATTGCCCCACTGCGGGAGTTTACAAGCAGTATTAAAATCTTCTAGGTCCATGGTATATGATTGATCATAAAGATCAAATAAAACAGTGTGAGAATTGCGCGAGGATGTAAATTTAAACCTTCTCACAAAGGAATCGGTTAGGTAGTAGTATTGAGGGCACTTATCTGACACGAAGTCCTCAAGATCAGCATTACGCACATACGCGTCAAATTCATTCTTGATGTCTGCCTGGACCATAAACTCTTCTGACGGCCATTCACAAGGCCGCACTTGAGCTTCCCTCGGTGGTTCATAGTCCGGCTCACGTATTGCGAGCCTTGGTCCTTGCTTCCTTGAGGAACCACCTTGGTATATTTTCCTATGCATTTTTTCTCTGAAAAATTTCTGAAATTTTTAGTGACTTAAAGTAAAAGTGAACCAAACTCAATAAGATTGATAGCAACTATCACAAGTGCCTAGAGGCTAAATCATGTATTAGAGCTACTTTAGACCATATAAATATGACATGCAAGCTCAAGAATAGGGTCACCTTAGCAGCAAAAATTTGCAATGAATAAAGCACTAGAACAAAAACTAATTGGACCATTGGAGGAGTCACATACCGAAGAGCAATCCCCCAAAATAGTTTGGTGAATGGAGCTTTGAGTAAGGAGATCGAAAATGGCAGCAAGATGAGCTAGAACACGGGTTTGAGCTATGGGAGGATTTTTTTTTTCTGGAGGAAGACAAAGTGAGTGGGTGCTGGAATAAGTGGAGGGGGTCCACATGGGGCCCACGAGGCAGGGGGGCGCCCAAGGGGGGTGGGCGCGCCCTGCACCCTCGTGGCCAAGTGGTGGGTCCCCCTGGTGTGTTCTCAGTGCTAGATATTCTTAAATATTCTACCAAAAATCATATTTCATTTTCAAGACATTTGGAGAACTTTTCTTTTCTGGGTATTTTTTATTGCAAGGATAATTCAAAACAGACAGAAAATACTATTTTTGCTTTATTTAATCTAAATAGCAGAAAGTAAAACAAGGGTACAGAGAGTTGTGCTTTCTAACTTCATCCCTCTCATGCTCATCAAAAGGAATCCATTAACAAGGTTGAGCAAGTCTTGTTAACAAACTCTTTCCGAATAACATGAAACCGGAGAATTTTCGAATAACACTAGGTTACCTCAACGGGGATATGCATGTCCCCAATAATAAGAATATCATATTTCTTCTTGACAGTAGGAAGAGGGAATTAAAAACCTCCAATAGTAATAGTTGGAATTTTTCCAATAGAGTTGATACTATGGACTTGAGGTTGTTTCCTCGGAAAGTGTACCGTATGCTCATTACCATTAACATGAAAAGTGACACTGCCTTTGTTGCAATCAATAACAGCCCCTGCAGTATTCAAAAAGGGTCTACCAAGGATAATCGGCATACTATCATCCTCGGGAATATCAACAATAACAAAGTTTGTTAAAATAGTAACGTTTGCAACCACAACAGGCACATCCTCACAAATACCGACAGGTATAGCAGTTGATTTATCAGCCATTTGCAAAGATATTTCAGTAGGTGTCAACTTATTCAAATCAAGTCTACGATATAAAGAGAGAGGCATAACGCTAACACCGGCTCCAAGATCACATAAAGCAGTTTTGACATAGTTTCTTTTAATGGAGCATGGTATAGTTGGTACTCCTGGATCTCCTAGTTTCTTTGGTATTCCACCCTTAAAAGTATAATTGGCAAGCATGGTGGAAATTTCAGCTTCCGGTATCTTTCTTTTATTTGTAACAATATATTTCATATACTTAGCATAAGGATTCATTTTAAGCATATCAGTCAAACGCATACGCAAAAAGATAGGTCTAATCATTTCAGCAAAGCGCTCAAAATCCTCATCATCCTTTTTCTTGGATGGTTTAGGAGGAAAAGGCATGGGTTTCTGAACCCATGGTTCTCTTTCTTTACCGTGCTTCCTAGCAACGAAGTCTCACTTATCATAACGTTGATTCTTTGATTGTGGGTTATCAAGATCAACAGCAGGTTCAATCTCTACATCATTGTTAGGTTGAGCATCAACATGAACATCATCATTAACATTGTCACTAGGTTCATGTTCATTACCAGATTGTGTTTCAGCATCAGAAATGGAAATATCATTGGGATTCTCAGGTGTGTCAACAACAGGTTCACTAGAAGCATGCAAAGTCCTATCATTTTTCTTTTTCTTCTTTTTAGCAGGACTAGGTGTATCAACATTAGTTCTCTCAGAATCTTGCTCGACTCTCTTAGGGTGACCCTCAGGATACAAAGGTTCCTGAGTCATTTTACCCCCTCTAGTCACAACTCTAACAGCATTATCATTTTTCTTATTATTTAATTCATTGAGAAAATCATTTTGTGCTTTAAGCACTTGTTCTACTTCAGTGGTAACCGTAGAAGCATGTTTACTAATAAGTTTAAAGTCACCTTTAACTCTAGAAATATAATCACTCAAGTGTTCAATCATATAAGCATTACATTTCAATTGTCTACCAACATAAGCATTGAAGTTTTCTTGTTTAACAATAAAATTATCAAACTCATTCAAGCATTGGCTAGCAGACTTATTAAGAGGAATATCACCTTCATCAAATCTATAGAGAGAATTTACCTTTACTACCTATGTCGGGTTATCAAGACCATGTATTTCTTCAATAGGCGGTAAATTCTTAACATCTTTAGCTTTAATACCCTTTTCTTTCATAGATTTCTTTGCCTCTTGCATATCTTCAGGACTGAGAAATAGAATACCCCTTTTCTTCGGAGTTGGCTTAGGAGTTCGTTCAGGAAATGTCCAATCATTATCATTACTCAATATATTATTCTATAGCAACTCAGCTTGCTCAATAGTTCTTTCCCTGAAAACAGAACCAGCACAACTATCCAAGTGGTCTCTGGAAGCATCGGTTAGTCCATTATAAAAGATATCAAGTATTTCATTTTTCTTGAGAGGATGATCAGCCAAAGCATTAAGTAATTGGAGAAGTCTCCCCCAAGCTTGTGGGAGACTCTCTTCTTCAATTTGCACAAAATTATTTATTTCCCTTAAGGCAGCTTGTTTCTTATGAGCGGGGAAATATTTAGCAGAGAAGTAATAAATCATATCCTGGGGACTACGCACACAACCAGGAGCAAGAGAATTAAACCATGTTTTAGCATCACCCTTTAATGAGAAAGGAAATAACTTAAGGATATAGTAGTAACGAATTTTTTCCTCATGAGTGAATAGGGTGGCTATATCATTCAATTTAGTAAGATGTGCCACAACAGTTTCAGATTCATAGCCATAGAAAGGATCAGATTCAACCAAAGTAATTAACTCGGGATCGATAGAGAAATCATAATCCTTATCAGAAATACAGATAGGTGAAGTAGCAAAAGCAGGGTCATATTTCATTCTAGCATTCAAAGACTTTTCTTTCAGCTTAGCTAACAGTTTCTTAAGATCATATCTATCTTTGCAAGCAAAAAGGTCTCTAGCAGTTTCTTCATCCATAACATAACTTCGGGCACATCAGGCAATTCATATCTAGGGGGAGAATCTTCATCATCACTTTCATCAATATTATTTGTTTCAATAATTTCATTCTCTCTAACCCTAGCAAGTTGTTCATCAAGAAATTCACCTAATGGCACAGTATTATCAAGCATAGAAGTAGTTTCATCATAAGCATCATGCATAGCAGAAGTGGCATCATCAATAACATGCGACATATCAGAATCAATAGAAAGATTAGGTTTATGTGTCGCAAGTTTACTCATAACAGAAGGTGAATCAAGTGCAGAGCTAGATGGAAATTCCTTACCTCCCCTTGTAGCTGAGGGAAAAATCTTGGTTCGTTCATCTTTCAAGTTCCTCATAGTGATCAGCAGATATAAATCCCAAGTGACTCAAAGAATAGAGCTATGCTCCCCGGCAACGGCGCCAGAAAATAGTCTTGATAACCCACAAGTATAGGGGATCGCAACAGTTTTCGAGGGTAGAGTATTCAACCCAAATTTATTGATTCGACACAAGGGGAGCCAAAGAATATTCTCAAGTATTAGCAGTTGAGTTCTCAATTCAACCACACCTGAAAGACTTAATATCTGCAGCAAAGTATTTAGTAGCAAAGTAGTATGGAAGTAACAGTAACAGTGGCAAAAGTAATAGTAGCAGTTTTTGTAGCAATCGTAACAGTGGTAACGGAAAAGTAACTAAGCAAAGATCAATATGTGAAAAGCTCGTAGGCAATGGATCAATGATGGATAATTATGTCGGATGCGATTCCTCGTGCAACAGTTATAACATAGGGTGACACAGAACTAGCTCCAGTTCATCAATGTAATGTAGGCATGTATTCCGAATATAGTCATACGTGCTTACGGAAAAGAACTTGCATGACATCTTTTGTCCTACCCTCCCGTGGCAGTGGGGTCCTATTGGAAACTAAGGGATATTAAGGCCTCCTTTTAATAGAGTACCAGACCAAAGCATTAACACTTAGTGAATACATGAACTCCTCAAACTACGGTCATCACCGGCAGTGGTCCCGATTATTGTCACTTCGGGGTTGCCGGATCATAACACATAGTAGGTGACTATTGACTTGCAAGATAGGATCAAGAACTCACATATATTCATGAAAACATAATAGGTTCAAATCTGAAATCATGGCACTCGGGCCCTAGTGACAAGCATTAAGCATAGCAAAGTCATAGCAACATCAATCTTAGAACATAATGGATACTAGGGATCAAACCCTAACAAAACTAACTCAATTACATGGTAAATCTCATCCAACCCATCACCGTCCAGCAAGCCTACGATGGGATTACTCATGCACGGCGGTGAGCATCATGAAATTGGTGATGGAGGATGGTTGATGATGACGACGGCGACGGATTCCCCTCTCCATAGCCCCGAACGGTCTCCAGATAACCCTCCCGAGAGAGATTAGGGCTTGGTGGCGGCTCCATATCGTAAAACGCGATGAATCCTTCTCCCTGATTTTTTTCTCCCCGAACGTGAATATATGGAGTTGGAATTGAGGTCGGTGGAGCTCTAGGGGACCCACGAGGCAGGGGGCGCGCCCCCCACCCTCGTGGCCAGGGTGTGGGCCCCCTTTGGTTGATTCTTTCGCCAGTATTTTTTATTAATTCCAAAACATGTCTCCGTGAAGTTTCAGGTCATTCCGAGAACTTTTATTTCTACACAAAAATAACACCATGGCAATTCTGCTGAAAACAACGTCAGTCCGGGTTAGTTCCATTCAAATCATGCAAGTTAGAATCCAAAACAAGGGCAAAAGTGTTTGGAAAAGTAGATACGTTGGAGACGTATCACACCCTCGCGGGGCACCCGACCCTGTAGGCAAGAAAATTAAACCCATTATGGGACGTGGAACCGTTCTTGAGGGATGGCTCGATAAGCCATGCAAAATACACATGACACCAGATACCGAGCCAACCCACAGCCTCAGAGCATGTTGGATACTCCGGCAAGTGGCCAAGAGCGGCGAGGATATCCTGACCAAAAACACCTCAGAGCAGTACTCTCCGGAAGACGATGACCTCAGAGTATTGACGGTCTTCGAGACTTTCGCTTCAAACAATCGACGCAAGAGGGCACTCCACAACCTCGCCGAAGTCTGCCAAGTCGCAGCAATAAACCCCTAGAATGACACGACCATAACTTTTAATGTCGATGACGAACCAAAATTCCGGTCAGTCCGGGCACCAGCCGCCTTAGTCCTCAATCCAATTGTGAATGGCTTTCGGCTCACTAAAGTGCTCATGGACGGCGGCAGCGGACTGAACCTCATTTACGAGGACACGCTCGATAAAATGCAAATAGACAGGAGCCGCATTGAACAATGTAATACGACCTTTCGAGGAATCACTCCAAGTCGGGAAGCAAGATGCGCGGGGAAAATTAAACTCGACGTGGTATTCGGCACACCGGAGAACTATCGGTCCGAAGAGATAACCTTCCAAGTGGCCCCTTTCAACAATGGATATCACGCCCTGTTAAGGCGAGATGCATTCACGCGCTTTCAAGCCATACCTCATTACGGGTATATGAAGCTCAAGATGCCCGGGCCCAACGGTATTATCACTCTCGCCAGTGATCCGGACATAGCACTCCGTGCCGAAAACAAAACCGCATCCCTGGCCCTTGAGGCACTATCCGAGGCCCTCGCGGCCGAAGAATTAACCGCACTACGCTCCACGGTGGATAGGGACGACGTAATCCTCGATAAGCGGCCCGAATCCACCTCCTTCAAACCAGCAGATGAAATAGTCAAATTTCCAGTCCACCCGACGGACCCCAAGAGGACAGCTTCCATCGGGGCATAGCTGGACCCGACGGTCGACGCTGCATTACGCGCGTTCCTGCACGAGAACTGGGACATATTCGCCTGGCACCCTTCTGATATGCCAGGAATCCCATGCAGGTTGGCCGAACACAGCCTCAATATATTAAAGGGATACAAGCCGGTCAAGCAAACACTGCGGCGCTTTTCTGAACCCAAACGACAAGCTATGGGGGAGGAGCTAGCCAAGTTAATTGAGGCCGGGTTCATTAGGGAAATAAAACACCCGGACTGGCTAGCAAACCTGGTGATGGTACCAAAGAAGGATAAATCCTGGCGCATGTGCGTCGATTTCAAAGACCTCAACAAGGCTTGCCCTAAGGATCCCTTCCCCCTCCCCCGCATTGATCAGATCATTGATGCTACTGCAGGACACGACTCACTGTGTTTCCTCGACGCATACTCTGGATACCATCAAATCAAAATGAAGGAGTCTGATCAAGCCGCAACGGCATTCATTACCCCATACGGGCCTTTCTGCTTCAACACTATGCCCTTCGGGCTGAAAAACACCAGCGCCACCTACCAACGCATGATTCAAACATGCCTGGAGAAACAAATCGGCAAGACGGTCGAAGCATATGTGGATGACGTTGTCATCAAAACTAAGCACGTCGAGTCACTAGTAGATGACCTGCGTCTCACATTCGACAACCTCCGTACATATGACATCAAGCTCAATCCAGAAAAGTGTGTTTTCAGCGTCCCCGCCGGAAAACTGTTGGGCTTCATCGTTTCCAATAGAGGAATTGAGGCAAACCCAGCCAAAATCCGAGCTTTGTCACAATTGGCTACACCAACAGACCTCAAACAGGTCCAAAAACTAGCCGAATGCGTGGCAGCTTTAAGCCGATTTATCTCCAGGTTAGGAGAAAAGGCATTGCCACTATATCGCCTGCTCCGATGCACCGACCACTTCGAGTGGACGGACGCAGCAACGGCCGGACTGGAATAAATAAAAGCCCTTTTAGCGAGCAACCCAATCTTGGCCGCGCCAAACGTCGGCGAACCCATGTTATTATACATCTCTGCAACACACCAGGTGGTGAGTGCGGTGCTCGTCGTCGAACAAGAGGAGGACGGACACAAATTCCCACTTCAGAAACCGGTATACTATGTATCCACTGTCCTCACACCATGCAAATCCCGGTACCCTCATTACCAAAAGATAGCATATGCGGTCTTCATGGCATCCCGGAAGCTACGGCACTAGTTCCAAGAGTGCTCGATCACGGTGGCTTCCGAAGTACCACTCAATGACATAATAAACAACTGCGACGCTACAGGCCGGATTGCCAAGTGGGCCACTGAGCTCTTGCCTTTTGATATAACATACAAACCACGCCGAGCCATTAAATCCCAAGTATTGGCTGACTTCGTCGCCGAATGGACAGAGGTCGAACTCCCTAAAGAGTATGGTACATATTCCAACTGGGTCATGCACTTCGACGACTCTAAAATGCTGGCCAGTTTAGGAGCGGGCGTTGTCTTAACGTCCCCTACTGGAGACACAGTCCAGTACGTACACCAAATATTATACACAGACTCCAATAACGCAGCCGAATACGAGGCCTTATTGCACGGTCTTTGGATGGCTGTCTCCATGGTCATACAATGCCTGGAGGTGCGCGGGGATTCAAATCTCGCAATATCCCAAATAAACGGAGACTTCGATGCCAAAGATCCAAAGATGGCGGCCTATCATAACACCGTACTCAAAATATCAGCTCAGTTCGAGGGACTCGAGTTTCATCATGTGGCTCGAGAAAGTAATCAAGCGGCGGATGTCCTTGCTCGCATGGGCGCCAAGCGTGACCCCGTCCCACCTAACATCTTTTTGGAAAAGCTCTTCAAGCCATCCGTGGCGTGGCAGGATGAGAGCGGCAACACTAGTCCAGATCCGATTATACCCCCAGATTCCAAACACAATACCGATATCATCGGGGGCTCAGCCACCGAAATAACACCATCGGCCCATCTAATAATGGCAGTAATTGCCCCATGGACCGAACCCTTATTGTCCTACCTAAATAGGCGAGAGCTCCCTGAGGATCAGAATGAGGCTCGATGCATCGTTCGGCGTTCGAAAGCCTACAAGGTTCATGAAGGAGAGCTCTACAAGAAGAGCGCTGCCGGAGTCCTTCAAAGATGTATCTCCGAAGAAGAAGGACAGCAGCTCCTGGCCGAAATCCATGCTGGTCTCGGCGGACACCACGCCGCGGCTTGGGCTCTTGTAAGTAAAGCCTTCCGCACCGGTTTCTTTTGGCCGACGGCCCGAGCAGATGCACAGGACCTTGTCCAACATTGTGTAGGATGGCAGCTTTTCGCCAATCAAAGCCATATGCCGCCTACCGCTTTACAAACAATCCCCATTACTTGGCCTTTCGCGGTCTAGGGGCTTGATATGGTCGGACCCCTTAAAGGGGGAAGCCATAAGAAAAAATACCTGCTGGTCATGGTAGATAAATTCACTAAGTGGATAGAGGCCAAACCAGTTAAAACGGCCGAAGCCGGACCAGTGATAGACTTTATATCCGGTGTCGTACACCGTTATGGTGTCCCATACGGCATCATCACCGATAACGGCTCCAATTTTACAGCCGACGAAGTGAAAACCTGGTGTGCTAACCTGGGCATCAAGCTCGATTATGCCTCCGTCTATCACCCACAAACAAACGGTCAAGTCGAACGAGCTAATGGTCTTATCATGAGCGGCATTAAGCCTAGACTAGTGCGGTCTCTAAAAGAGTCAGACAAACACTGGGTCGAGGAGCTCGACTCCGTACTCTGGGGGCTGTGGACCACGCCCAATCGCACTACCGGTTACACACCATTCTTCATGGTGTACGGTGCAGAGGCTGTTTTGCCCTGCGACATCATTCATGACTCACCTCGAGTGCGCATGTACGAAGAGTGAGAAGCCGAGCTTGATCAGCAGGACAGTCTAGATGCCCTGGAGGAGGAGCGCGACGTTGCAAAAGCCCATTCCGCATTCTATCAACAACAGGCTCGCACATACCAAAGCAGAGAAGTGCGGGCCAAGACTTATAATGTTGGTGAACTCGTTCTACGCTTGCAAGAAAAGAAAAGGAAAAACTCAAGCCCAAATGGGAGGGTCCCTTCATTATAGATGAAGTTCTCACTAGAGGTGCGTACCGCTTGTGTGGTGCATCGGATAACCGCTTAGAGCCGGACCCGTGGAATGTCGCCAGACTCCGAAGATTCTGCGCCTAGAGCCGGACTCATTGTTTGTTTTCTTTTTTCTCCTTTTTCCATTTCTTCTCTCTTTAAATTTTTCTTTAGCTTTATAGCTCTTGTACGGCTAGACCGCACACTTATGAGGTACACATCCTTAAATGTATACGCCCATAATACCTGGGGGCTTCTTTTATAAAAGCTTATTATCATTTTCCGAGCATCAAGCTCACAACATATGTGTCCTTTTCTCATATGTACCTTTTCTTCGCCATTATATGCACCTTTATGACTTAAGTTTTTGCCAAGCTGGGTTGCCTGGCTCCTGTGCTTATGCCCTACGTTCCCGTTTGTTCGGCTCACTACAAAAAAAATACACTTCCGTGATGATACGTGTTTGTCACAATAGGTCACATTTTCTGTCATGCATGTACATCCATGACAATTTTATGACAGAATCAAGATAGTCATACCTGTGTTGTCATAGAAGTGTTCCATGACATTACCAAAATTATCATCACGGAAGTGTCCACTTCCATGACGATAAATCGCGCATCATAGAAGTGCTTTCGTCAAGGGTGACCGACATGTGGCATCCACCGTAACGGTACGCCGTTAAGCTATCGGGTCCGGTTTTGGATCCGATAACCCGCTAACAGCCTGGACCAATGAGGATTTTCCACGTGTAAAATTCTCATTGGCCGGAGGAAACACGTGTTGGCTCACCGTTTGGACAGATGTCATCCATTCATTGGACAGGAGGCACCTATGATACGTCGACATGTGGCATGGCCCAACAGAGGCCCATTCCGGTGAAAAGGCCGGCCCGTTTGACTTGGTCAAACGGTAACGGGCCAGCCCACGGAAAGCCTGTTAACGGCCTGTTCGTATATAGCCCATTTACGGCCCGCTAACTCACGACCCGTTACGGACTACCGGAATTAAGCCCAGTAGCTCCATCTGGGCCGTCCAATATGATTCCAGCCCGTTGTAACTTCCGGCCCATGTATGGCCCATGATGTCTTTCGGCCCATACGAGGCCATTTGTAACTCTTGGCCCATTAAAGACCCGTGGTGAATCTGGCCCGCAATGAACAGTGTACCGCTTTATACCCATTAACGGCCCATGATTCCATTGGGCTGTTTCCAACCCGTGTTATGTTTCGGCCTTCTCAGGGCCCATTTATTCTTGGGCTTAGTTCCAGCATTCGGTTACTTACGGCCCGTTACTGGCCTTTTCTGCTTGTGGGCCAAATTCAGCCCGTGGTTACAATCGGCCCGTTTGCGGCCCGTTAATCCATTGGGCCGTTTTTGTAGCATCATCAAATACGGCAGATTAACGACGGCCCGTTATGGTCGGCCCATGAACGGACGATTCCAAATATAGCCCGTTTACAGCCGATAATGCGGTCTGTTATTGGCCCATGTTTGGCCGATAGATCATACGGCCCGTAGAAGGCCCATTGATGCTACGGCCCGTAGAAGGCCCATCGTTTCTATGGCCTTAGAAGGCCCATTGTTTCTACGGCCCGTAGGAGGCACATGGTAACTACAGTAAATATGTAGCCCATGGTTATTGTGGACTAGTTTTAAAAAATAGGTTATTGCTGCCACTAGCAAACCGCGGAAAAAGAACTGCACTGACCACAAGCAAACAAATAAACAAGACAACAAGGAAATAAATAAGAAAGCAACTTACGCTAGGCTATCACGGCTATTACACATATTACATCCACTGGGCATCAAAGTTCGCCACCAGTGTAAATATAGGGAACAAAGCCGCATATCATATACACTGGTTGTCAAACTTAGCGACCAGTGCAAATAAATGCCGCAGCAAAACAAGTCCAGAACTGAAACCACTTCAGAAGAGTTCAAGAAACAATATCCTGGGTACCCATAATGCTGGCAAGATGCTTAGCAAGCTTATTAACTTTCTCTTGTTTGGCGCTTAAATTCTCCAGCACTTGCTGTTGCACAAGAAAGTATGCATCTGAATTCTGCAGGGACTTCCTCAGTCCTTTGGCTTCTTGCCGCAGCACAGCTGACTGATGCCTTTCAGCTTGTAGCTGAGACTGAAGAAGCCGAAGTGATTCAGGCAGCGAGTCGAAGAGCTTGTGCCAGTGGTACTGGCCAGTAACTCGAACACTACATCAACGCAGGACTGTGGGGTTTTCTCACTGTCTACAAGATCGTTTTTATCACCTTTCTTAGAGACCAACAGGGTAGTCTCACTATCTTGAACCTTACCTGCATTACTTTCTCTACCATTGCATAGTGGGGTGCTCTTCTCCAATATTCTGCTCGCATACTACAAGAGAAAACAAGCAGACACATCACAGGTTTAGCATGTAGTATACGAGACTCATTTTGGTAAACCGGTTCACTAGTAAGGTGGACAGGATAAAAGCATGAAACAAACATATATCTATGTACTATGGTCACTGTATTGTCCATATCATTCTAGTTTATGTTGCCTAATCAAGATAGAGACACAGTTCAACTCATATATTTTTAAGACACAGCAGCATAGACAGAATATAAGTGTGAGAAACTACACAGCATTGGCAACACTTGTAGCATCACATGAGAACATAACTGTTTATACAACTGAAACTGAAATCAACATAGATCAAGAAGTTAGAACAGCAATCCAGTTAAAGAAATAGGTTTAAAACATACCTGTTGCACCATTGGAGTTTCAATTGGATCCTTCAAATTCGAAAGTAGTTGGTATGAGTAAATACAGTGATGCAACAGCAAAGGAGTATGGACCATAGCTACGGAATCTGACCTGAGAACAGTTGCTCTTCTGCTTTAAACGTGGAGTTTGGGTTCGCTGTGGTGGTCTTCGTGCTTTGGGCACTGCAATTGCTTTACAAACTGCTCATGTGAGGGTACTCTGTGGTGGACATGGTGCTTTGTCAACTAGAAGTGGGTTACTATCCGCTGGGGTTGGGGTTAGATGGGTTGTAGCTGGTTCTCTGCCCAACGGTGTAAGTGTGCAATCTGGAAGAGTCTCGATTATGTGTGGTGGGGCTAGTTTGTGGGCCAGTACAACCATGGTTCTATCTGCATCGACGGGTAGCACTGTCTTTTGTGAAGAACGGGTTTTTGCTCCCTTAGATACTGCCATCACCCCCTCCAGTTCAAATGGCTGATAAACAAGAAAAGAAATTGAACGTACAGACATCGTATGATAGATAGATGTGGTAATTCACATATATGTTGTCTAACCAAACAGGACAGCATGACGTAATTTCACATATATGATGCCTAACTAAACAGGATAGCATGACACAGTTTCAGATATATGATGGATAACTTAACAGGATATAATGGCATAATTCAACATATGATGAGTATCTAAACAGGATGACATGACAAAACTATGTGATGTCTTTCTCAAATAGGTTGGGATGAAATAATTCACATATATGTTGTCTAAGTATACAGGATGGCATGATACAATTGACATAATTGATTCATATACTAAGCAGATGGCACTCGCATGTATGATCTCTAAACTAAGCAGATGGAATTCAATATTGTGCATATGATGTCTAAACTAAGCAATGCAAGACACCATATGCATGATATGAGAAATATAAACATTGCAACTTAGAGCATACACCTCAGGTGGGATATAGGACTGGTCATCTGTCTCTGAATCCTCCTCTAAGGAGCTCCCTGTAACCATCGAGATATATGCTTCAACAGGTACCATTGCCTGCTCTGAAGACCTTGTTTTCACTCTTGATTTTTCCATAACCGGCTCAAATGGCTGATACACATGAAGAGTAGTTCAATATACACAGATTATCGACAAATGGAATACGTAATGAAAAAAAGATGGCATGAGATAATTCACATATATGATGCCTGGCTACATGGCGGTGCATAATTCACATATATGATAACTGGCTGAAAAACATGGCATTGCATAATTCACATATCTGATATAGAAAGCAAACAGGAGGCATTCACACAAAGCATGTCTAATCTAAGTAGATGGCATGGCAATGCAAGACACCA
>NC_057799.1:493916155-493947850 GCF_018294505.1 Triticum aestivum
CGACTGGTCATCTGTCTCTGAATCCTCCTCTGAGGAGCTATCTGTAACCAGCAAGAAATCTGCATCGACAGGTAGCACTGACTGCTCAGAAGACCTTGTTTTCACTCCATATTTTCCCATGACCGACTCAAATGGCTGATGCACAGGAAGAGTAGATGAATGTATAAACATTGTTGACAAATGGAATACATTATGAAAAAAATATGGCACGATACAATTCACATATACAATGACTGGCTAAACAGGATGGCATTGCATGATTCACGTATATGATGTCTGGCTAGAGAAGATGGCATTGCATAATTCCCATATACTCCCTCCGTTCCTAAATATTTGTATTTTTAGAGATTTCAAATGGACTACCACATACGGATGTATATAGACATATTTTAGAGTGTAGATTCACTCGTTTTGCTCCATATGTAGTCACTTGTTGAAATCTCTAAAAAGACAAATATTTAGAAACGGTGGGAGTATGATATAGAAACCAAACAGGTGGCATTCACACAAAGCAAATCTAAACTAAGTTGGTGACATATAACATTATAATGTAAGCAATGCAAGGCGCCATATGCATGATATGACCAACATCAGCATGCCAGGTTAGAGCAAACACCTCAGGTGGCAAATAGGAGTGGTCGGCTCCCTCTGAATCCCCATCTGAATAGTTATCTTCCTCTGGAATACAATCTGGAATGGCGGGAGGGGGGCCACTTCGCCCACCATGGAGCGGCGTCTGCATGACATTATATTCCCATGCAACGGTCTTCTCTTTTTCTCTACATGTTCAGTACTATTGTGTACAATAACTGACATGCATAATAAAAAAATAGTTAGATTTTGTAAGGCCTAAGGGGTGCATGCAGAAATTAAGACTGATGGTAGCAAACGAGTGGATAGATCCAAAACTAATGATAGCAGGTAGATTATAGCTTTAGTTTTAAAAAGATAGAGAATGGATCATCTACTATTTGTTGCCCACCCAACTCCTGTAGCTGCCAGAGGTCATGCAGCAGCAGCGCAAGTGAGAGCAAGAGCAGAGTAGCAGCACGAACGAGAGCAAGAGCGGAGCAGCAGCGCGACCGACAGCAATAGCAGAGAAGAGCAGCAGCACGAATGAAAGCAAGAGCAGTGCAGCAGCACGACCGACAGCAACAAAAGAGCCATAGCGCGAGCGAGAGCCGGAGCAGCAGCAGCAGCGCAAGCGAGAGCCGGAGCAGCTGCAGCTATTGCCGGTGTGGAAGTCGCCGTCGAGGAAGCAACGACATGGGGGAGAGATGCCGTGGATGAAGTGGCCGGCGACGGCGCCGTCGATGGAGACCCGCCATGGCTGCTCGGTATCGAGCACCGGCAGCCCTGTGAGATCGAATAAAAGATAAAATGCAGCGGTGGGTGTAGAACCTCCTTGGTGGCGCCGAGTGGGCCTTGGCTTCATCGGAGCAATTGGTGAGGGTGCTACGGTTCTGGTGGGGCATGTCAAGACGGCGCTGTGGGGATGGAGGTGGCGCGATAGAAGAGGCGAATGTCGGGGCAGCTCCTTGGAGGTGGAGGATGGGGCGGTTGATCCGGCGGGACGACGAGATCGACTATGGATCCTCATCTGGTATGGTGGATGAGGGACGGCGAGCTGTTGCGGTGGACGACGTCGTCGGCGAAGAGTCTCCGGCTGGGCGGCGGTCGGGAGGCCGACGGAGGAGCGTGAGGTTTCGCGGGTTTTGGCGGCCTCAGTGTACGAATGGGGGACAAAGGGGAAGGTAGGGGAGCCATGGCTTAGGGACGCGCTTGTCCAAAATGTAGGGTAAGTTACCAGCGTAGCCCCACCGGTTTTGACACCGGACGTCGAGCCGGCATTTCCGGCTGAGGGGTAGAAGGGGGATTTCGCGTGTCTGGGCTGCGGGACCGATTTCGGATGAGGAGGAAGTTTTCGCGCGCGTCGAAATTTTGGGATAACAAGGCGCGGAGCGGGTTGAAGAGGCGGAAGTTTCAAAGCAGATGAGACAAAAGATACTCGAGCTTGAAAATTTTGGGATAACAAGGTGCGGATTCCTTGTTCGGCAGAACAAACTTAACGTGTACAAAAAAACAATTCATACAAGACACAAGAGAGTCATATCCCCTTTTACTATATTGCTATAGATGTCATTGAAAAAACTACAAGAAAAATGTAAAAAAATCGGGAGAACAAGATTACCCTGTACAGTACCAAATCAATTCGCACTTCCCTCAACAACAACAAAAAACAAATCAATTCCCACCAAAATAAAGAGTCATGTCCCTTTTTATATGATTACAAATGCTAGGATCTCGAATTTCAATTTTTGAATCCACGTTATGTTGAATTCGAATATACCGTTAGGTGACCTTGCGATTTATAATGGATGTAGTCCTACATTTTGATCTTCCATCATATATGAACATTTTACTCCACCCTATGAACATATATATTGTCGTCTACCATATGGACTAAATTTGAATCAATTTTCCTTATTTGAATACGATTGTTGTCAAGTTATACAATCATTTAAATATTATCTTGATAACAAAAAACTTGCATATAGCAGTAATCATATTTCACTATGAACTACATGTACCATACGATCTCCAATTCAAATATTTGTATCCATTTTATGTTGAATTCAAATAAGAGTACATTGGTCTAGGTAGCGAGATGTTTGGGATAATCTAAACCCTGTTTTCATATGTATATTTTTTGGCTGAATTGGGACAAGTTTTGGTATAAGCTTCTTGCAAAACCAGAGATTCTCTCAACAAGCCTCGTGGTTCCGAGAGGGAACGTGTCACCTTCGTGTGCGAAACGATATACGATGCCTCCCCCGTGATTTTCTTTACATAGGCAACATAGAACTATATGAGTGCCCTGTTAAATTTCGGAATTATTCCGGGTTCATTTGGCCTTTTTTATACATTAATTGAGTTTTTGGACATTTAATGTGCATAATCCAAATTTGAACTGCAAGCACATGCTCCGGTGCACCAAAGTTGGTTGAAAAATCACATGTTTGTCCTTGGGTGAATTTCTAGGTCACATGCAAGAAATGGGAATCAAATTCAAACATCTTGGCGTCGTGACTCGGCCGAGAACATCGAGAAACTTGGTTTTAAAATTCATGTAAATCCAAAACTTGCCTGGAAATCATGAAACTTGGCATGGTGTCATGTCATGGCACTAACATGTTGTGGTAAAAACTTGTACGATTTGGAACAAGTTTTGGTATAAGCTTCTTGCAAACCGGAGCTTCTCTCAAGAAGGCTCGTGGTTCTGAGAGGGAACGTGTCACCTTTGAGTGTGAAACGATATACGCTGCACCCCCCCTTGAGTTTCTTTATAGAGGCAACATAGAACTACATGAGTGCCCTGTTAAATTTTGGAATTATTCCGGGTTCGTTTGGCCTTTTTATACATTAATTGAGTTTTTGGTCATTTAATGTGCATAATTCAAATTTGAACTACAAGCATATGCTCCCGTGCACCAAAGTTGGTTGAAAAATCACATGTGTGTCCTCGGGTGAATTTCTAGGTCACATGCAAGAAATGGGAATGAAATTCAAACATCTAGGCATCGTGGCTCGGCCGAGAACATTGAGAAACATGGTTTTAAAATTCTTGTAAATCCAAAACACGCCTGAAAATCATGAAACTTGGCATGGTGTCATGTCATGGTACTACCATGCTGTGGTACAAAAAATGGCTGAATAGGAACAAGTTTTGGTATAATCCTCTTGCAAACCGGAGCTTCTCTCAAGAAGGCTCGTGGTTCTAAGAGGGAACGTGTCACCTTTGAGTGCGGAACGATATACGCTACCCCCCCCCCCCCTTGAGTTTCTTTACAGAGGCAACATAGAACTACATGAGTGCCCTGTTAAATTTTGGAATTATTCCGGGTTCGTTTGGCCTTTTTTATACATTAATTGATTTTCTGGTCATTAATGTGCATAATTCAAATTTGAACTACAAGCACATACTCCCGTGCACCAAAGTTGGTTGAAAAATCACATGTGTGTCCTCGGGTGAATTTCTAGGTCCCATGCAAGAAATGGGAATGAAATTCAAACATCTTGGCGTCGTGGCTCGGACGAGAACATTGAGAAACTTGGTTTTAAAATTCTTGTAAATCCAAAACATGCCTGAAAATCATGAAACTCGGCATGGTGTCATGTCATGGTACTACCATGCTGTGGTAAAAAAATTTGGCCGAATAGGAACAAGTTTTGGTATAAGCTTCTTGCAAACCGGAGCTTCTCTCAAGAAGGCTCGTGGTTCTGAGAGGGAACGTGTCACCTTTGTGTGCATAATTCAAATTTGAAATACAAGCACATGCTCCAGTGCACCAAAGTTGGTTGAAAAATCACATGTGTGTCCTCGGGTAAATTTCTAGGCCCCATGCATGCAAGAAATGGGAATGAAATTCAAACATTGGGCGTCGTGTCTCGGCTGGAAACATTGAGAAACTTGGTTTTTTAATTCCTGTAAATCCAAAACACGCATGAAAATCATGAAACTTGGCTTGGTGTCATGACATGGCACCAACATGCTGTGGTAATTTTGCTGTCCGATTTGCAAAGGCGCACACATTAACAATCAACAAAGTCATTTTGGAACAAGTGCTGTCACGTTACAATCGGAAACACAACTATTATTAAAACCGTGGGCGTTCTATTTACCATTTACGTGCAGCCACGCGTCCCCTTTTTTTATTAGCTAGGAGGCGTCGTGCAGGGTAGCTATTTGAGTAGGGAGGCGTGCGATCAGACCCCTGCGCGTGCTTATCGGGAGGAGAGCCCTTTGACCTCCATCTGCCATCCACCTCTCTCCCAAGGTCTCCATTAGTGGCGCCCGAGCCTCTGTTTAATGGCGTGGCTATGTCTCCCTCGACTGAGATTTAAGAGAGAGAAAAGAAAATCTGAAAAGAAATTTTTGCACGGATCTTGATGTAAGATCCGACGGACCTATATAGCATCTACTGCGACTTATAGCAAGACTGATGAATATATAAGGACGACGACAGTGGATAATAATTGTCTTACATAATTAGGAAGATAATTAAAAAAGCCACATGCGGCTACGCCCGAAGGGCAAAAGAAGAAGGAAGACAACGATCTGGCTCGCTGATCTCTACTTTCTTGATGCGTTGCTGCAGGCCGCGGGAACTAGTCTCCGCGGCGAGCGGCGATGAGCTCTGTCGTGTCCTCAAGACACTGCTTGAGAGCATCCACAGATTCCTCCACCAGCCTTTGGCGCTCGATGCGGAGCATGTCATTCTCGTCCATAAGTTTCTTGACGATGACGCCGGTCCTCTTCAACAACGCACCGGTCTCCTCCTGCTGCTCTGCACTTCGGACGATCTTTGCCCTCAGCAGGTCGCACTTGGCCCGGAGCCTCTCATTGCCCTCCCTTAGTTGCCAGATGACACCGGTAGCCTGTTCAAACGAGGCTTTCATGTCGTCCTGCAACCTCGCCCAGCCGAAGATCTGATCCATCTGGCTATGGATGATCGCATGCATGCGCCTGTAAGAGTCGTCGCTTGCCTGCGAGACATTTTCCCAGGCCGCCGCGGCGCGGCGGGACATCTCTGCTGCATTCGCGGTGCGGCAGGACATCTCTGCTGATTCCGCGGCGCGGCCGGAGCAGTCTGCTGCATCGACGGCGCGGCGAGACCTCCGTGCTGCTTCGGCGGTGCGGCAGGACCTCTATGCTACTACTTCCGCGCGGCGGGACATGTCGGCTGCTTTCAAGGCGAGGCGGGACATCTCTCGTGCTTCCGCTTCCATGCTCGCCTCTCCCTAGTGGTAATCTCTCGACCCAGAACTCACGCTGGCCATGGCAGACGCAAGGGAAGGATGCTGAATGACTTGTTTGTTTTTGTGGATGAGGAGTTGAGGAGGAATGTGCAGTCATCTTGGCATAGTAGTGTTTATAACCGAGTACTAATACGCTCCTAAGTGGGAAACCAAATAATCCTAAAATACTTAGGCGTGGTGCATTAACTTCTACCTCGTTTCTTGTTTCTTGACATATCAACCAATAAGAGATGTGGGTGTGCATGCTTTTAATGACTTGAGACTACCAAACACGACATGCAGTGGTTAGTTCATTGCATGCAATGCTATTAATTAGCAAATAAACATTAAGTTCTCTCATTTTCCCCTCCTCCTTGGTCAAGGTGACGACGGAGGGAGTAGGTTGTGATCGGTGTGAACAGGTTTGCAATTAAATATAGCGTGGTAGTAGTAGTAATTTGGAATGTGACGAGATGCACTCAAAATTTATTGACGGTTTAGTTTCGAAGTGCGGCACTATTCTCGGATGGCATAATGTGGGCACGTGTTCTCGGCCGTGGTGTAGCATATGCCATGGTACTAGTTCTTTTTTTACTGCTGTGTACGTGCAATAACTGGCACCGTCGGATACATATCTTACGCTTATTGGGGCGTTCGACGGGAATAGCCTCGTGGCGAGCTATAGACTAGTCTTTTTTTCAGACGCATTACACCTATCTCTCGGGACTTCTCACACGCACCATCTCTAGCTCCCTAGGTCGATGCCACCCACATACACTTGTACTCTGAGTTTAGTACGTTGTACAGGAAGAGAAGAGGTGCACTCACGCACTCGTCCTCTCTCACACACGCATCTGTAGCTACGAATTGTAGTGTTCTCAACCATCCAGTTGGCTCTATCATAGGTTTCACGTTCCTCCTTGGCCTTGAGATAGTACTAGATGTCTTCATTTATTACTTTGTAGACTCATTTTGCATTAGAAAGCGCTATGTGATGGTAACATATTATGTTACTCTATTTGCCTCTCTCCTCATTAATTACTTGCCACCTCATCATTTTTGCTTATGTGGCATCTATGTTACTACCTATGTTACTCCCACTATGACCAGCCTTATGCGCAGAGAAATTAGGATCGGAGGGAGTACTACTAGTAGTAGTACTACTTTGTCTCGCGTCAACTCACACAAGTATGCAACACTTCCTGAACAAACAAGCATATAAGCTGTTATACTTACTTCTTATAAGCTATTATACTTCTTACCAAAGGATCTTTATACTATCCAACACACACAAAATATTCGTTCAACTATTGGAAATTACTTTAACTATTGATCTATGTCGAAGTAATCGTTGCATCGCCACCAAAGCCCACCATCTCTTAAGCTAAAGTAGACCAAGCTAACCCCTATATTAGCATATTACTAAGATAAACAGAAGGCATTGTAGAATCATTTAGGACGTGAGCTTGTCAATATGAATGTGGAGAGACACCAGCTTAGCCCCAGTCAGCAGCTTGGGTGGAACTGTGAAGAAGGTCAGCTCGTGCACGGCGACGTCGCCGGGATCCTTGCTGCTTGTCACCTCCATTTCCACCTTGACGGCGTCGGTCCTGCCTTTGGGCTCCCCCGGCGGGCCGTTCGCCCATAGCTTGGCCACGTAGTGCGGCAGTGGGGACGACCCCGCTCTGATGCAGACGGCCGACACGGTGATAGGCGCGCCGATGTCGAGCACGCCGCCGACCAAGAAAAACGCGCGGTCGTCCTCCTCTGCGAACAGCAAGAGCCGTGGCTTCGACAGTGGCACTTGCACCTGGAGCACCTTGCCGTACTGGATCCTGTGCACGGGCATGGGATGCACGGTGCTGATGTGGTGGGAGAGCACTGGCGGCGGGCCTTCGTAGCCGCAGACGGGCACGGGGCATTTGCAGGGCGCGAGCGGACACACGCTCTGGTGATCGGCGAGCTTGTGGTAAGTGACGTAGAGCCCACAACCTTCGTGCGGGCACTCCACCCTCATCGAGGAGAGGACGGCGTCCACCGCCGTGTTCCGCACATTGAAGCCACCGCCACGCTCGCACTTCTGGCACTGCCACTGGTTCCCGGGGCGCTCGAGGCGGCAGTCCGCGCAGGCCAGGTGCCCTCCCTTGCACTGCACAAATCAATCGAATAGCACATCAATCAAGAAACCTGCACCTTGCTCGATCAGCCGAACGGAGGAGGTGTATTCAAACATCATACACTGGAGGCTTCAAGGGGCGGAGGCACAAGGGGCAGTGGAGCAAGGTGAGGTCCATCGAGACCATAGAGAGCTCCATCGTCGGGTCATGTTCCGTCTGCATGATCTCGCCCTCCTCGTGCACAACCATCTCTCGCTTTATTAGGGCTGGGGCATTACAAAGCTTTACCGTCACATATTCATACTACTTCAAGATGCATTAAATC
This sequence comes from Triticum aestivum, assembly GCF_018294505.1. Classification (NCBI taxonomy): domain Eukaryota; kingdom Viridiplantae; phylum Streptophyta; class Magnoliopsida; order Poales; family Poaceae; genus Triticum; species Triticum aestivum. The sequence goes on from NC_057799.1 coordinate 493,924,397, forward strand.
AACACATGCAAGTATCAAAAGGAGAGTCACAGCATGCATGCATGCATTGTAATTAATGCATCGGTAAATGCAAATTATTGAAATATATCGAGTGCAGTGCTTTGATGTGTCGCGTCAACTCGTACAAGACCGAGAAGTTTGATTACTACAACGCCCTGTCGCCTTAACCGCACCTGCCTTTGGCTGCATGACAGGTGGGCCACCCACCTGTTGGGCCCACCTGTCATAGAAGCAAAGGCAGGAGCAGTAAGTCAATGAAGCTGCGTCCCTCCCTCGCCCATGAGCGTGGTGGCTGGCAGGACTAGGAGAAGCTTTCGTTCGCTACACGCTCTCCCTCCCGCACGCGGTGGACATGCAGCAGTTCAATCGGTGTCAGATGGCCAGAAGCATAATGTAGTACTCCTCCACTGCAGTAGTACTCCACCATTTTTCGACTTCCCGAAGAGGCGAAGAGCCAAGCGCAGCCCGGACGCTCGTGTGGCAGTTTCATGTGTAGAGTAGTCTAGGATAGCGTGTACCGTGCCTGTAAGCTTAAAATCGTTGGGGTCGGCTCCATGCTTTTTTTATTAAAATAATCTTGTGGCCCTACCTGTCATCCTGGTGATTCTAGTTTGCACGCTCATCTGGTCAAGACAGGAATATATATTTTAATTTGTGGTGGGGTAAATGTTAGAGGTTGCAGCAAATGGAGTATTGTACACTGCGGGTCTTTCAGCCAAGTTTAGAGGCAACCATGTGGGGCCAGTGCTATGATATGTCACGTCAACTCGTACAATGAGGAGAAGCTTGATTTTACTACTACACGCCTTCTCCCTCGCCCATGCGCACGGTGGCTCACAGACGAGGACAGGCTTTTGCTTATAGTACTACAACAAGCTATCCCTCCCGCTCGCGGTGGACGGACATGCAGCAGTGGATTCGATACTGTAGAAGCAGTAGTAGTAACATCATTGTTTGTCTTCTCGAAGAGGCGAAGAGCCAAGCGCAACCCGAACATGGCAGTTGCGAACCTTGGAGCACACATATAAATAAACGAGACCAACCCGGGCTAGACTAACCTGTTGGCAATTTTTTTATAGAAGAAAACTTCGTGAGCACCAAACGCTCAAGCCGAGACTTGAACCCTGGTGGGCTGGCTGCGACCTCCCACGCGCTGCCAACTGAGCTATGCTCAGTTCTCAGGAGCACGCATATAGGCAGGCTCTTGCATGAGACAAAATTGCTATGTGAGCCCACTATTACTTGCTAGTATAGCCCTGTAAACCAGAAAGGAGTATTTGCTTTTCTAGAGATTTCAACAAGTGACTAGACTACACCGAGACGGAGTACATATGGAGCAAAATGAGTGAATCTACACCGTAAATAAATACGTAGCTCTCTCTTTTTCCTCTCCGCCTTGGTCGCGGTGCACAATATTGAGTATACTAGTACTATCATCTTGAAATTTACGAAGTCACCATAGGCACCTCGTCGTCGACGGGAACGTCTCCTGACACGCGATAGACGCGAGCGGTAGTCGCCTCCATAGGTGCTTGAATTCCAAGGAGGGAGAGGATAGCGGTTCCCGAGACGTTGAACAGTCAATGATGCATCCTCAAATTACATGCAGAGGGAATTAATTGGAGAAGCAGAATAGAGCCAGCACGATGTGAATGCAATAGAGTTTGGATTCTCATATAAAGGCGCCCCACCACTCCAATCCATCTATTCCTAGTCTCTATGCAACACTGCTCACTCCAATCCAAGACAAAGTGACCAGAAGCCAGAAGCACCTATGGAGGCGATGGACGCGAGCGGCAGTCGGCTGTGCCAAATCATCCAAGGCGTCGGCGTGCGGCCCCGCACCACGCAGTGTTTCCAGACGGTGCTGCCGACCGCCAGCGTCGTAGCCCTCGCCGACACCGGCTTCGCCTCTCGCATGGACGACATGATGGTCAACTCCATCCGCAAGTTCAACGCCGTCAAGAAGCGCGCGGACGACCTTGGCGTACTGATCCAGCCCGCGCGCCCAGGCTCCTCATTGCCTGCCAACCTCATCGGCCTCCATGGTGACGAACTCTTTCAAGCCCTGGTGGCCCTGCAGGTGCCGGAGGATGCGATGAAGAATGTGCACCTTGAGGTCGCGCTCGTCACGCAGCGCCTCGCCATGCAAGAAACCGTCGACCTGCACATCCACATCTACAAGGAAATCGTCTACATAGGCCACTACAAGGCCAGCGAGGACAGAAAGACGTTGGCCTTCTTCCAGTGGCTGGAATCTTTGGACGCCATTGTTCAGAAGCACGTTGACCTGGCCACGAAAGCCGCTACTACTTAGCCGCCGTTCGGTGGGCCGGCGCCCTGAGTCGAGGAGGTGGACGTCGTCGATGGATGCATCTCTTCTTCTTGCCTCCTGTAACCAGCACTGCATAGCCTCGTGGCCTTAATGTTTTATTAGTACTAGCAAGATGCCCGTGCGTTGCACGTAACATCAAGATGCATTTGTATGACTAGTTTATCTTGTGAGAGAAAAGGATGAACGAGGGAAGGCCTTATTTGCAAATGTGGAGAGGTGTGTGGGTACCTTTTTTCCAAAATTGCCATAGTTTCCTTCCTATCCGTCAGATATAAATCGGACGGCCTATGTTGCAGGATGGCAGGCACACCATCATCACCAACTCTGTTTTTTATAAGAGTGTAGATGTAGATATAGTATAGGAGTATATGGCATTTTTATTCCAGTAGTAACGTTTTCACTGTGAGGTGGGGCCGCAGTTGAGCAAACCGACCATCGGCAAATCCCCACCCCGCCCACCGGGCTTCGGCTGAGTTTAGAATTAGAAGAGAGAAACGAGGGAGAAGAGCTAGCTGTAGCACGGACGCTGTTGTCAGATGGGACTCGCGTTGATAGAATAGGAGTACTGAGCACTCGTACCTCTTTTTTAGGGAAAAAGCAGTCGTATGTCTAGTACTACCACTAGTTGGGTGCGTGGGACCTTTACCTGTCATCACTTTAGGTCTCCTTTTCGAACCGCAGCTACGCTTCACCGTACATATTTTCTCACGCATTTATCCTCCTATATGTACTCCTAGGCTATTTCCACGTGCTCCCTTTCACCGACATGTGGGACATAGAGCATCTGGGTCGTAGTGCATGCACGACTCGGAGCATATGCCTGCAAACTCCCCGCAGAAGAATAAATAAATAAATGAATTACTACATGAAGCCGGATTATTTTTGTAGAAACCGGAGCACTTCATTAAATTTTGGACATAACACGTTTATAAAAAACTACCGGACCTAAACCAGTCTAAGGGCCTCTTTGATTCGCAGGATACTTAAAACACAGAAATGGGGAAAGTATGATGGCGATGAACCGAGACGAGGAGAACTCTAACTCAGTTAGAGGTTAGACTTAGATTCTAACCCTGAACCAACTCTAAACCAAAGAGGTGTATGGATGGCAGGGTTAGATTGATAATAAATGTTCTTTCTCAATCATTTCACTACTTTGGACCCTATTTCCTGCCGGATTTGGTGTGGCCGGCTCTTGTGTGGCCTCCTCCCGCTCACAATTGACATAAACGAACCATCTTTACAAATCAAGCATGCAAAACATGATAAATTTTACTTTGTCCACACAATTGAGATATCCCACTTAAACATACAAGTCCTCAATCAAGCTTCACAAAAAAATACACTCCATGAAACAAAGCATGAGCTAACTCATCGAGAAGTCATTCACGATAGGGAGGGAGCCCGGAGCCCCTCACGCACCCAGGGAGGAGCTCGTCATCGTCGCTCTGGAGGAAGGCTCTGTATAGCCCAAGCCCCGGGAACCGCTCCGACGCTGGCGCTTGCGAGTTGAGGTCGACACCAGCATGGGTAGCAGGGCCACTTGTCGACGACTGCGAACCGAATCTTTGGGCCTCTAGAAAGAATGCAACCCTGAAACTGAAATACCTAGAAAGGTGAACTGAATCTTTGGGCCTCTAGAAAGAATGCAAGCCTGAAACTGGAATACCTACAAAGGTGAACTGAATCTTTGGGCCTCTAGAAACAATGCAAGCCTGGAACTGAAATACCTATAAAGGTGAACTGATTCTTTGGGCCTCTAGAAAGAATGCAAGCCTGGAACTGAAATACCTATAAAGGTGAACTGAATCTTTGGGCCTCTAGAAAGATTTATTACCTCCTCAAGCAGCATCAAACAATTCCATGCGTGCACCACAAATCTATACCAAGTTTAATCAGGATCTACTTTTCCAAATCAGAATTAGCGCTAAAGCGAGCAAGATCAATGATATGGCTGTGAGACAGAGAAGGAACGAACAAACTCACCCCTCTCGCGACCTCCCTGGTAGATGCGCCGCCGCCGCGCAAGACAGAGGAAGAAAAATGACCGGTGAAGGGGGAGCGGGGCGAGCTTCGAAGGCCAGAGGGAGAGGGTGGCCGGAGGAGGGCGGCGGAGGCCGGAGGGAGAGGGCGCCCGAAGGAGAGAGAGGGCGAGCGGCGGAGCAGCGCTTGGGCAGGCGGCCCGATGGGGAAGAGAGAGGAGTCGTGCGAGGGGGTGAGGGAGTCCTGGACTAAGGGGTCCTCGGGCGTTCGGCCTATTGGACATGGGCCAGACTGATGGGCTGTGAAGATACAAGACTGAAGACTCTCACCCGTGTCTAGATGGGACTCTCCTTGACGTGGAAGGCAAGCTCGGAGTCCAGTTATGAAGATTCCTTTCTCTGTAACCGACTTTGTACAACCCTAGTCCCCTCCGGTGTCTATATAAACCGGAGGGTTTAGTTCATAGGGACAATCATAATCATATAGGCCAGACTTCTAGGGTTTAGCCATTACGATCTCGTGGTAGATCAACTCTTGTAATACTCATATTCATCATGATCAATCAAGCAGGAAGTAGGATATTGCCTCCATAGAGAGGGCCCGAACCTGGGTAAACATCGTGTCCCCTGTCTCGTGTTACCATCGACCTTAGACACACAGTTCGGGACCCCCTACCCGAGATCCGCCGGTTTTGACACCGACATTGGTGCTTTCATTGAGAGTTCCGATGCATCGTCTTCAAGAGGTTTGATGGCCCCGTCAATCATCTACAACAATGTTGTCCAGGGGGAAGTTTTTCTCCCCGGACAGATCTTCGTATTTGACGGCTTCGCACTGGGGCCAACTCGCTTGGCCATCTAGAGCAGATCGACAGCTACGCCCCTGGCCATCAAGTCAGGTTTGGAAGCTTGAACTACGTTGCTGATACCCGCGGAGACTTGATCTTCGACGGAATCGAGCCCACGGCAGCTGCTCCCTGCCACCGCGATGAGAATGACCTAAATCTGTCATCGGACCATACCCAGGAGATAGCACCTGTAAGCGCTCCGGCCCTAGATCCGGAGCAGACTGTGCCATCCGAGGACGGGAAGCTCAACCCCGCCACGGGAGACGCAGACTCAGCGGTGCTGGAGCCGCACACAGACCCAACCTCGAGCATGACCTATGTCACCGGAACCTCAGATTCGTCTCTGGCCACAGGTTCCGAACCACGCGCGTCCGCACCCGTCGAGGCCGATCAGGCCCTGGTTGTCGAATTCAGCGCCGTGGACATCTTCCGGCACTCACCTTTAGGCGATGTGCTGAACTCATTAAAAAAAACCTCCTTAGCAGGGGACTCACAGCCGAATTGTATCCAGTTTGAACTGGGGATTGATGACGGGGAATTTCGCTTCCCACCCACCTCCCACTTCATAGCCACTGTTGAGGACTTAACCGATATGCTCGATTACGGCTCCGAAGACATCGACGGTATGGACGACAATGCAGGAGACGAGCAGGCCCAAAACCCGCCGTTTACCGGACGCTGGTCGGCCACCTCTTCGTATGATGTGTATATGGTGGATACACCCAAAGAGAATAACGGCGATGACAAAGAAGACCCAGTCGAGGATAAACCTCTTGAGATACAGCCAAAGCACTGGCGTCAGCAGCGCCGTCCTAAATCACGCCGTAGAAAAAACAGCAATACCGGCACAGGAGAAAATAATACTCCGGACGATGCCGAAGACAATGAAGACCCCGTTGAGCCAACTTCCGAACAGGATGAACGGGTGCTACCTCTTGAGCAGTGCATTGGTTTTCCCTTGAAGAGGAAAGGGTGATGCAGCAAAGTAGCGTAAGTATTTCCCTCAGTTTTTGAGAACCAAGGTATCAATCCAGTAGGAGGCTACGCGCGAGTCCCTCGCACCTACACAAAACAAATAAATCCTCGCAACCAACGCGATGAGGGGTTGTCAATCCCTACACGGTCACTTACGAGAGTGAGATCTGATAGATATGATAGGATAATATTTTTGGTATTTTTATGATAAGATGCAAAGTAAAATAAAAGCAAAGTAAAAAAGCAAAGGAAATAACTAAGTGTTGGAAGAGTAATATGATAAAGCTAGACCCGGGGGTCATAGGTTTCACTAGTGGCTTCTCTCAAGAGCATAAGTATTTTACGGTGGGTGAATGAATTACTGTTGAGCAATTGACAGAATTGAGCATAGTTATGAGAATATCTAGGTATGATCATGTATATAGGCATCACGTCCGAGACAAGTAGACCGACTCCTGCCTGCATCTACTACTATTACTCCACTCATCGACCGCTATCCAGCATGCATCTAGAGTATTAAGTTCATGAAAACAGAGTAACGCCTTAAGCAAGATGACATGATGTAGAGGGATAAATTCATGCAATATGAGAAAAACCCCATCTTGTTATCCTCGATGGCAACAATACAATACGTGCCTTGCTGCCCCTACTGTCACTGGGAAAGGACACTGCAAGATTGAACCCAAAGCTAAGCACTTCTCCCATTGCAAGAAAGATCAATCTAGTAGGCCAAACCAAACTGATAATTCGAAGAGACTTGCAAAGATAACAAATCATACATAAAAGAATTCAGAGAAGATTCAAATATTGTTCATAGATAATCTTGATCATAAACCCACAATTCATCGGTCTCAACAAACACACCGCAAAAAGAAGATTACATCGAATAGATCTCCACGAGAGAGGGGGAGAACATTGTATTGAGATCCAAAAAGAGAGAAGAAGCCATCTAGCTACTAACTATGGACCCGAAGGTCTGAGGTAAACTACTCACACTTCATCGGAGAGGCTATGTGATGATGTAGAAGCCCTCCGTGATGGATGCCCCCTCCGGCGGAGCTCCGGAACAGGCCCCAATATGGGATCTCATGGGCACAGAAGGTTGCGGCGGTGGAATTAGGTTTTTGGCTCCTTATCTGATCGTTTGGGGGTACGTAGGTATATATAGGAGGAAGGAGTACATCGGTGGAGCAACAGGGGGCCCACGAGGGTGGAGGGCGCGCCCTAGGGGGGTGGGCGCGCCCTCCTACCTCATGGCCTCCTCTTTTGTTTCTTGACGTAGGGTCCAAGTCTCCTGGATCATAATCTTCCTAAAAATCACGTTCCCGAAGGTTTCATTCCGTTTGGACTCCATTTGATATTCCTTTTCTGCGAAACTCTGAAATAGGCAAAAAACAGCAATTCTGGGCTGGGCCTCCGGTTAATAGGTTAGTCTCAAAAGTAATATAAAAGTGAATAATAAAGCCCAATAAAGTCCAAAATAGTAGATAATATAGCATGGAGCAATCAAACATTATAGATACGTTGGAGACGTATCAACGGGAAGATGGGCAAGTCAGCCCTAATGAACAGGCCGTAAACGAAGACTCGGAGGACAGTAATTATCTTCCGCTCTCCGAGGATGAGGTGAGCCTCAGCAACGAGGATTTCATCGTGCCTGAGGAACCTCTCGAGCAGGAGCGCTTTAAGCGCCGGCTAATAGCCACTACAAGGAGCCTGAAAAAGAAGCAACAGCAGCTTCAAGCTGATCAAGATCTGCTCAACGATAGATGGATTAATGTCCTGGCAGCCGAAGAATACGGCCTCAAGCGCCCAGCCAAAAGTTACCCGAAGCACAAATTCCTACCTCAGTTCGATGACGAGGCACTAGAGCCCGTACCATCATCGCGCAATGCGGCTAACCGACCACCACGTGGCCAGGACAAAGCGGCAACTCAAGCCGAACACCAGCCCGCACTACCTCACCATAAAGGCAGAGATAAAACAGCTCGGGGACATACATATGACCTACGGCAGGACTTGGACAGTAGAGCAGGTCAGAACAGATTGATCTACGGATCGCGGGGGCGTGCCCCGACACGCGACAACGACTACCTAGTCAGACGCAACAATCATAATCACGCCCGGGCCAAGAACCGCATACGGACTCCATCCGAGCTACGTCGCGACGTGGCCCGATATAGAGGCGCACACCCCCTTTGCTTCACTGACGAGGTAATGGATCACGAATTCCCAGAAGGGTTTAAACCCATCAACATCGAATCATATGATGGGACAACAGACCCCGCGATATGGATCGAGGACTTTCTTCTCCATATTCACATGGCCCGCGGTGATGATCTCCATGCCATCAAATACCTCCCACTAAAAGTCAAAGGACCAGCTCGGCACTGGTTGAACAGTCTGCCCGAAAACTCCATTGGCATCTGGGAAGACTTGGAAGAAGCCTTCCTTGACAACTTCCAAGGTACATATGTCCGACCTCCGGATGCCGACGACTTAAGTCACATAATTCAACAGCCCAGAGAGTCAGCCAGGAAATTTTGGACTAGATTCTTAACAAAAAAGAACCAGATCGTCGACTGTCCGGATGCCGAAGCCCTAGCGGCCTTTAAACATAGCATCCGCGACGAATGGCTCGCCCGACACCTCGGCCAAGAAAAGCCGAAGTCCATGGCAGCCCTCACGGCACTTATGACCCGCTTTTGCGCGGGCGAAGATAGCTGGCTAGCCCATAGCAATAACAATTCAAGCGAACCTGGCACTTCGGAAGCCAGAAATAGCAACGGCAAGCCCCGACGTAATAGACACAAGCGTTGAAGCAACGGTGATAATACCAACGACACGGCGGTCAATGCCGGATTCAGTGGCTCCAAGTCCGGCCAGCGGAAGAAGCCGTTCAAAAGGAACAATTCGGGCTCATCCAGCTTGGACCGCATACTCGATCGCCCATGCCAGATACACGGCACCCCCGATAAACCAGCCAATCACACCAACAGGAGTTGCTGGGTTTTTAAACAGGCCGGCAAGATAAATGCCGAGAACAAGGAGAAGGGGTCACAAAGCGAGGAAGAGGACGAGGAACCCCGTCCACCGAACACAGGGGGACAGAAGAAGTCTCCCCCTCAGGTCAAAACAGTGAACATGATATACGCTACCCATATCCCCAAGAGGGAGTGCAAGCGCGCACTTAGGGACATCTATGCGATAGAGCCAGTCGCCCCAAAATTTAATCCATGGTTGTCATGCCCGATCACCTTCGATCGTAGGGATCATCCGACCAGTATCCGTCATGGCGATTCAGCCGCACTGGCCCTCAACCCAATAATTGATGGATTCCACCTGACGCGAGTCCTCATGGATGGGGGCAGCAGCCTCAACCTGCTCTATCAGGATACAGTGCGCAAAATGGGCATCGATCCATCGAGGATCAAGCCCACAAAAACTACCTTTAAAGGAGTTATACCATGTGTAGAGGCCCGCTGCACGGGCTCAATCACATTGGAGGTCGTCTTCGGATCCCCGGACAACTTCCGAAGCGAAGAGTTGATCTTCGACATCCTCCCCTTCCGCAGTGGCTATCACGCACTGCTCGAAGGAACCGCATTCGCTCGATTCAATGCAGTGCTGCACTATGCTTATCTCAAGCTCAAGATGCCCGGACCATGCGGGGTCATAACAGTCAATGGAAACACGGAGCGTTCCCTCCGTACTGAAGAACACACCGTGGCCCTGGCAGCGGAAGTACAGAGCGGCCTTTTAAGGCAGAATTTTAATTCAGCGGCCAAGATCCCAGACACTGTCAAATGGGTCCGGACTATTCCGCAGCTTGACAGTCCGGCTCATCAAGAGTCAGACTAGCAATTCAGCCTCTATCTCAGTCCTGACCAAATGGCGGCATACGTACCATGCGCACATAACTACGCACTCAAAATACCATGGGCAGAGACGGAGGCATAACCAGACTATGGTCCACAATACGGCTTCGACCTTCCCCGCACACACATACTTTCACTTTTCCTTTTATATCTTTTTCAGGTTTCTTTTCCACAGATCCCTAGAGGTGACCTGATCGTCGGTCCTTTCGAGGGACGGATACACCAAGGCGGCAGGCGGCACAGACTTGTGGGGGAATCTCTAGACGTTCTCTTCGATGATCGTCCTACCTATTTTCGGGACTCGCACGCAGCTCCCCCTTGGTCTTGGCATGTTAAATAGCCAGGGTGCTTATCGCACTACCTGTACAAATACGTTTTGACGTATCAATCAAATTACAACGAGAACTATTGGCGGCCCTACTTACGTGGCACTAGCTTACAATCTCATTATATTTATTTATTCTTATCGATTGCACACGTACACTTTGGTACGCTTTAATTGGCCAGGGGCTTCACTACGCTCCATACTATGGCAACAAAGTCCGAACACTTTTACAGTATAGTTCGGCGCCAAGAATTTTAGCATTATATGCATTGGCTCTGAATCATGTCTTTGGTCAATAGTTGGGTTGCCCGGCTCCTGTGCTTACTACCTTACGTTCCGCTCTATCGGCTAGGGTAGTAAAGGGAGAACTACTGCGATTGTGTCCTGGTTTATCCATATGAGCACCTGAGTAGAGAAAGCCGAAAACTGACTGTCATGATGCGGCATGAGCCGGTCAGCTGTTCGGAGGTTACAAATCTTTTACGATTTTTTCCGCATCACGCGATGGATCGGCCTCAGTCCGATCAGGTGTTTACAGCACCCTAGTCCGGATTAAATGCTAACTAGGGGCTGCGCCTACATTTTTATTGTCAAACTCCTATGGCTAAGTGAGGGTGATAAAGCCACATAGTCTGATTGCCTGGTTCGTTGCGCTAAACACCTCCTTCAAGGAGCAAATTTTTGGATCAAGCGTGTTTAGATTCCATCCCGAACACCCCCGTACTACCTACGTGGCGGCTGAAACCGACGACTGGCCAACTCTCAGATTTAATAAAAACGGCCGCACAGGAGGTAAAATTTTAATAATAACAAGCATTATATTACACAACAGCTTTGTTCCACCATACAGGACAGGATAACATGAAAGTATTTCATTCAAAAATAACGTCCTTAGCATATTGCTCCGCTACAATGCGGGATCCCTCCAGAACATCATCAAAATACCGCTCGGGTGTGCGGTGCTCCTTGCCAGCGGGCGGCCCCTCGGTCGCGAGCTTGACGGTGTTCATCTTCGCCCACTGCACCTTGACGCGGGCGAAGGCCATCCGCGCACCCTCGATGCAGACCGACCGCTTGATGATGTCAAGCCGGGGGCAGGCATTGACCAGCCGCTTCACGAGCCCGAAGTAGCTGCTGGGTATAGCTTCGGCAGGCCATAGCCAGATTATTAAATCCTTCATGGCTAGTTCGGCCACCCTATGCAGTTCGACTAGCTGTTTTAGCTGGTCGCTAAAGGGCACCGGATGTTCTGGCGCAAGGTATTGCGACCAGAACAGCTTCTCCGTCGAGCTCCCCTCTTCGGCTCGGAAGAACTCTACAGCGTCGGCTACACTGCGCGGCAAATCCACAAACGCTCCTGGAGAACTCCAATTCTGGGTTAGTAAGAGATACCTCTTCTTCACATATTTGCTCTGCATAATGAAGGCCTTACCCGCCGCAATCTTCTTGGCCTCTTGAATCTCCTAGAGAGCGCCCTGGGCTTCAACCCGGGCATCTTGTGCGCTTTGGCGAGCCTTGGCGAGTTCGGTCTCTTGATCCACAATATCGCGCTCCAAGGACTCGCATTTCTTCACGGCGTCCTGGAGCTCTTTCTGGACCTCACCGACCCTAGCCTCATGCTTTTCGCGGGCGGCTTGTTCCTTGGCAGCTCTCTCCTCGGCCTCGGCCTCGGCCAGTGCCTTCTTGAGGATCTCTACCTCAGTCGCCGCTCCTAACAAATGTCATGGCACTTTAGTCAAACACAAATCATTTATCCCTTCTGAATATACAGCAGGTCATTACATACCTTGCTTATCCGCTAGCTACTTCCTTGCTTGGCCGAGCTCCTCCTCGGCCCGCCCCAACCTCTGCTTCAGTCCGGAGACTTCGGCAGCATGAGAGGTCGCAGCCAGCAGCGACGCCTGCTTATTCACATAGACATATATGGTTAGTCTCCTGCAAAAACTATTTGATCCTCTGTTCAGCTCTTCTTTCCAAACACTGGACAGAGTCTCAGGGGGCTATTGTCTATACTGTGACTTTCTTTTTACATAATTGCGTCACCTACCTCAAAGCCTGTTAGAAGGTGGGTGCAGGCCTCGGTCAGCCCGCTCTTAACGGACTGAACCCTCTCAAGCACCGTACCCATGAGGGTGCGGTGTTCTTCCACGATGGAAGCGCCTCGCAGCGCTTCCATTAAAGTATCCGGTGCCTCTGGATGGACAGAGGGCACCGGTGGGATAGGTGCACCTCCTTCTTTCAAAGGAGGCTGCCTGCTTGATTCCGAAGCCGTACGGGTCTTTGGAATAGTATTCGGCTAGGGGCCGCAGACATGGCCCCCATTGCTAGCCTCTAGGGGGACTTGCTCCCCCAGGTGTCCGGCAGCCGAGGTTTCGCCCTCCGGCGCCATCCTAATGGCCCTCTGCATCTCTCCCTGTCCCATGAAGGTCCTTCGGGACACCGCCTCGGCGTCGTCCGTGGCCTTGGGAGAGGTGGCTGTCGGCAGCGAATCGCTGTCCATAGCCTTTGGATCTAGCGAACCCCTCGATGAGGATCGCTGGGAGCTGTCATGGGCAGGACTGCAGCACGTGATTCAACGCACTAGACTTGCAGAATAAAGGAGTCGGACATATAAGTGCGTTAGAGCCTCCGAATACTTACGATCCGGCTGGGGGCTTATCCCTGGGGCGCCACTCCGAGCTGCTGTCGGTGTCTGGCGCGGTATCGTCCGCAGGGGAGGCCCTCCCCCTCTTGGATGCTTCGGCCCCCAGATGTGTGGAGTCCTCCCTTTTCTTCCTTCCCCCCTCAGGGGGGAGTTGCTTTCTTCCTCCTCCTCCTCCTCATCGTCGGTGGTGGGTGAGGACTGGGTCTCGGCGTCTTCGGACGTCATGTCCGAAGTGCCCTTGTGACGGAGGCCACCTTTGGCCCCCTTGGCCTTCTTCTTGGCCTTCTTCTCCGGCGTCTGGTAGGGCGCCGGAACTAGCATCTTCGTCAGAAGATGAATTGCTGGGTCTTCGGGCAGCGGAGCCGGACTCTTGATCAGCTCCGTCTTCTTCGTCCAGCCCTGAAAAAGTAAAGACGGGGAAGCTTAGACATGCCCCTTGAGTGTGTGAGTAAAGGATACACCTTGAAAACATGGGAAAACTTACCGGACTGGCAAGGTGGGTCAGGTTGTACCCACGGTCTTCGGTCTCCTTCGGCCATGTCTTGTCGGCCTTGAAGAGCACCTTCCAAATACCTTCGTGCATAACGCCGAAGAAGTGTTGCAGGGTCTGGTGCTTGGCCGGATCGAATTCACACAAATTGCAGGTCCGGCTTTGGTATGGAAGGATCCGGCGAAAGAGCATCACCTGGATCACATTGACAAGCTTGATGTTCTTGTCGACCATGCTCTTTATGCGCGTCTACAGCGCTGTCAGCTCGTCCGACGAGGCCCAATCTAGGCCCTTCTCTAGCCAGGAGGTGAGCCGCATTAGGGCCCCGGACCTGAACTCGGGAGCCTCGGCCCAGGTGGTGTCACGGGGCTCTGTGACATAGAACCACTGTGTTTTGCCACCCCTTGACAGTCTCCACGAAAGTGCCTTTGGGCCATACGACGTTGGGCATCTTGCTCACCATGGCGCCTCCACACTCTGCGTGTTGGCCGTCCACCACCTTCGGCTTCACATTGAAGATCTTCAGCCACAATCCGAAGTGGGGTGAGATGCGGAGGAAGGCCTCGCACACGACAATAAATGCCGAGATGTTGAGGAAGGGTTTGGGGGCCAGATCGTGGAAATCCACCCCATAGTAGAACATAAGTCCGCAGATGAATGGGTGGAGTGGAAATCCCAGCCCGCGGATGAAGTCGGGGATGAACACAACCCTCTCATGAGGCTCCGGGGTAGGGACAATCTATCCCTCGGTCGGAAGCCGGTGGGCGACCTCCTTCGCCAAATATCCGGCCTCCCGGAGTTGGGTGATGTCCTTCTCCTTGATAGAGGAGACCATCCACTTGCCCTGCGCTCTGGATCCGGACATGATCGGAGTGCTTTCTTGAGGCGGAAGAGATGAGGACTTGGGTGCTGGAGCTCGAGAATGGGTGGGCTGAGAGTGAGAAGGCGTGGGTGAAAGGGGGTGGATCCTTATCCCTTTATAAAGGCAGCGAATATCAAGCGCCTCCCCACTCGCCTTAAAACTCGCCTGTTTCCCAAGGGCCGCGCAGACAGTGCGGTTGGATTACCCACGCTCGTATTGATGAGAATCCCGCAATAAGGGGACACGATCTCTGCTTTGACAAGACATGCCAATGGAACCGCATCTAAAAACGTGGAGCGGCAGGCCGAAAAACGATTCGAAATAATGACCGGGTGGTGACGTGGCATCTCGCTACAAAAAGTTGTCAGTAGATTGGACTCGTGAAATATTATACTCTCTGCAGTGGTGTGTGGTACTTGCTTTGCAGAGCCAGACACGTTCTTTGTGTTCGAAGGCTGTTTTGGAGTATTCGGAGGAGGAACCCGCCTTGCAATGCCGAAGACAATCTGCGCGCCGGACACCTCGTCATTGAAGCCTGGTTCAGGGGCTACTGAGGGAGTCCTAGACTAAGGGGTCCTCGGGCGTCCGGCCTATTGGACATGGACCGGACTGATGGGCTGTGAAGATACAAGACTGAAGACTCTCACCCATGTCTGGATGGGACTCTCCTTGGCGTGGAAGGCAAGCTCGGCGTCCAGTTATGAAGATTCCTTTCTCTGTAACCGACTTTGTACAACCCTAGTCCCCTCCAGTGTCTATATAAACTGGAGGGTTTAGTCCATAGGGACAATCATAATCATATAGGCTAGACTTCTAGGATTTAGCCATTACGATCTCGTGGTAGATCAACTCTTGTAATACTCATATTCATCAAGATCAATCAAGCAGGAAGTAGGGTATTACCTCCATAGAGAGGGCCCGAACCTGGGTAAACATCGTGTCCCCTGTCTCCTATTACCATTGACCTTAGACGCACAGTTCGGGGCCCCTACCCGAGATCCGCCGGTTTTGACACCCACAAGGGGGCGGAGGGAGCGATCTGGTGCAGGCAGGGGAGATTTTTTTAGTTCTCTTTTAGTGGGCCCGAGGAGAACTAACCCAATTAGAACCTCTTCATCGGGCTAGTTTTTTTAGCTGGGTTACAGCAAACTAGCTCAAACTAACCCCTCCTGTTTGGATAATTTGAGGCTATTTCAACCCAAACTAGCTCTAACTCAGGGATCCAAACAAAGAGGAGTAGTACTGTACATGCTACAGTCTGGACCGTGGCACATTGTTTTTTATGGCCATATCAGCACATTGTTTTCTACTGCTGATTCACTGGGCTGCCGTGGTTCGCACTCCCCCGACATGAGTAGTAGTACTACTACTCCCTCTGTTCCTAAATATAAGTCTTTTTAGACATTTCAACTTGACTACAACATACAGATGTATGTAGACATATTTTAGAGTGTAGATTCACTCATTTTGCTCCGTATGTAGTCACTTGTTGGAATCTCTAGAAAGACTTATACCGCATGATTCTTTGCTCCTTCTTACTACTACATACTACTTCGCCGACATGTGGGAGAGCCAGCAGCATCCTGCATCCGGGTCGATGTAATACGTGTCATGCACCAGATTAGAGTGCGGAACAGAAGGGGGGCATCACCCCGGTCGTACCGCCAGTAATTCATGACTATAGTGAGTAGTCATATCACAAGTCTTTCCAGCAGTAACGTGCCGTCAAATCGCACAGCCCGACCTTTCCAGCAGTAAGTAAGTTGAATCCGCTACTCCCTCACCCTCCTCGCCTCTCTGTCAAACCGCCTAGGCGAAAACTGTCGCGCGTACTGTCCGGGAAAAGCCCCGCCCTCAACTTTTAACTACGCGAAAATAGTTCGAGCTTGTTCGTTCTATATAAATACTAGTATTGTATGTTTATTCACCCGTGGGGTTGTTCAATGAATGGAGGGTCGGGGAGCACAAGTGAACAATACTACTACTAGTAGCAGTAAGTAGGAGTCGTACAGTTAGTCACCTTAAATAGAGAGTTTCTTTTCTTTAATGCCACGTACCAAAATTGAAACGCTTGTTGTGCAGAGAAAAAGATAATCACTCACCTATATATGAATGCAGGGGCCTGAGCGCTTGCTTTACTAGGGTTGCTCTCTTCATTCTCTCATCCTCTCCAAATATAAACAAGATAATCACTCACCTATATTTTGTCTCTGCTCACCGCTGGTCACAGATCCGGCCGGATCCCTTCGGCTGGTGTGTGTAGAGGACTAGGTGCATCGTTCACGCGGTCATCGCCGGCGAGGGAGGAAACCCACAGCTGCCGGAGGGGCCCGATCCTCTGCTCGTGCCGTTCTCTCTCACACAACGCCATCTCGGGAGGTCCTCCGACCCTTCTTCCTCCCTACCGTATTGTGCGCAGATCTGACCTGCCGCCGCCGACATCCCGACGACCCTCAGGTATAAGTTCTTCGAAAGCAGCCTTGCTCTACTGCCCCAGCTCCCCACGTGTCTGCATGTGCATCTTTTTCTACTCCCATCTGCTCTTCCAAAGCCACCTAAATTTTTAGTATTATTAGAGGTAAAGCTACTTCATGCATTCGAATATAGGACTTTGTTCAAACAACGAAGAAAGGGGGGAAAGTTGTAGCATGAATCTAGGACTTGATTCAAAGAGGAAATAATATGGTGAAAGTAGTAGAGACCGGATACCCAACCGGTCTCTTGGTTGAAAAGGGAAATAATGGGAAAACGCAGTACAAACTGGATAAGGAACATATCTATTATTGGTTGAAAAAAGGATAGAAAGTGGCGGCTGGTGGACAAGTCAACAGAGTATGTCCAGATTAGATTTGTTGCCCTCACATAGTACAAGGTCTTCAGGATTAGAATTGCTGCCCTCACATAGTAAAAGGTCTCAGGATTAGATTTGCTGCCCTCACGTAGTAAAAGGTCTCCAGGATTAGATTTGCTGCCCTCACATAGTAAAAGGTCTCCAGGATTAGATTTGCTGCCCTCACATAGTAAAAGGTCTCCAGGATTAGATTTGCCGCCCTCACATAGTAAAAGGTCTCCAGGATTAGATTTGCTGCCCTCACATAGCATGAACAAACTCGGCATCACCACTTTATGCCTCCTTGAAGGTACATTGTGCTGATGCGTCCACTGTCGCATGTCCTTATACCAACCTTTTGCTGTTGTTAATGTAAGGGCGCATGTAAAATGAAGCAATCACACTATTACCTTAGGGATATGTCTAACCAGTGTTATTGTTAATCTAATGCCTCCAGTGATAAGATGCAATTGAACTGTGTTACAAATGGTACTCCTGCTGTTTTCCCCAGTATGATAAGTAAGTTGCTCCTTTACGCTGCCGACTGTCCTGGTGTCCCCACGGTCCCATGCCCTTAAACCAACTCCTTAGCTGTTGTTGATTTACTGTATCTGGTAAACAAGCAATGCCACCATTAAAGTAATCCCATATTTGACGAATGTCATGTTGATCGTAATGCTTTCGGTAACATGAAGCATTGCTGACGTTTTAAAATTTCTCTGTCCTTGCGTGATTGCCATGAACATAATTAAGATGCTTCTTTTCATTTCGTGTATGTTTCGTATATTCTTATTGACCAGCAACTGTTTACTTTCTATCTTTTTGTGCAGATAGGGATATCCATTTCACCTTATTGCTATTGTGACCTTTTGGTGAACTGCACAAAACACCTTTTTTTTGGAATGAGTGTCTTGTGCAGTTCAACTAAAATGTCACGTGGGCAACATCTCTCAATTTTGGTGGAACTGCACAAAATGGTGATTGGAGTTTCCAAAATCTCCGTCAAGTTCTGCTGGTAATCTCGTGCAACATTTTATTAGCCTTTGCAAGATGAGCCGTCACTGTCACCACAATGGCACTTTATTTTAGTGGAACTGCACAAAAGGATAAGCAAATTATAGTTGCACCTTACATGATCCGGACAACCAACCTTAATGTTCCTCAATTTTAGTGCAACTACTAAAGAAGAACCTGCCAGCTCACGAGAGCAAGTACTTCTTGCTAGCTGAATGATGCAATCTTTGCTTCATTTCAGGTGAACTACAGAAAAAGGCGCATGAATTGAATCATGGAACTCCAGGCAGGCCTCATCCTAGTGGAGCTGCAGGTTGAGTTCAAGGAGTGCCACTATTATAGTAATCATGCTCTTCTTGTTTGTGTTGTGCAAATAGGAATACTCAACTACAGATGTTGTGACGGTCAAGAGCATTCGCCAGGTTCTTCGATTGTATGACACGGCTAGCCAAGATGGATTTAATCCCGATATTCACTTTATCAAAAGGCTCTAATGGGTTGGTTCTGAATCTTGCAAGCTAGGAATCAATGAGATGTGTAGGCATATTTGTTGTACTTATTATTTGAATCTTATTTGTTGGTTATGAATCTTGCAAGCTGGGAATCAATGAGATGTGTAGGCATCTTTGTTGTACTTATTATTTGGATCTTATTTGTTGGTTATGAATCTTGCAAGCTGGGAAACACGGCATGATGATGCAGAGGACAACAACCATAACAAACAGTCCAAACTTGGTAGTATTATCTGTGTGAAAGTGCGACAAATGTGCTGATCGTGTGCGTCCTGAGAATAATAATTCTAATTGTTGTGCATGTTGATCCTGTGGCACTGATAGAACGAGCCAATGCATTGCTTGTTTTAAGTATAAATTTCTATTAAAACTAATTAAATTTAAGTAAAGTGACCACTAACTCTTGTTATTACAGTACCAATACAGACCCACTCGTGAACCGACGTGTGGCCGAAGTAGGTTTCTTAATGGAGGCGTTTGAATGCGCCGAGGGTGCATCTTCTGCCGGGCATGCAGCGGGCGAGGGAGGGGTAGTAACTGTTGTCGCATGTACACACTTAGTTTATTGTTGAATCCAGTTCCCCAAGAGCTGAAAAACAAACTGTTGTCGCCGCCTACCCACTCGTTCACTTGAAGAGACTCCAATGGCGATCCGAGGGGTGAGTCTGCTGGATATGGACTTCAGCAAGGAGTTCCCCTTTGAGTTCGCCGTTCAGTCCTATGGCTGCACCAAGTTGAATGTGATGTACACCAACGATCCGGACTCGGTGAAGCTCTGCCTCGCCGAGTTCAAGCGGTACCTACAGGACGAGAAAGCACAAGGTCGCAGGAGTAGACCTTGTGCCCATCCATTCGTCTCCTGACAGGGACTAGCGGATCACCCTCGCCCAGGTATGTGTGTGGGATGAGGTTCTCATCTACCACTACTGTAGGGCCATCAGAGGTTCTGGAGCATTCACCCGTTTCATCGGCAGCGCCGACTGCACCTTCGCTACGGTGGAGAGAAGGAAGAACGTGACGATTCAGCCATCTGGTGCAACAAGCTTGTCGACATCCAGAAGCAATACAAGATCATCGACAACGGGCAGGAGAAGGACTCTGTGGTTGACCTCGCCGAGACCATCATCGACCCCTGATACGCCAACATGAAAGAAGACAGCGATACCAAGGACCTGAACACGTGGGAGGTACCTCTGAATCTAGCCTACATAACCTACGCGGCCAAGGACGCATACGCATGCTACGACATGTACAGGCGGATCTTGGACATGAGGGCGTGTCTGCTTCCCGTAACCGACGAGTACACGGACAGCCGCAACATCATGATCAAGCATGCCAGGAAGGTCTAGATGTTGTACTTTATCTGTTTATAAGCACCTTTATCATCTGAGTGTTTCATGCATTAGCCTATGTGTCGTAATTATCTGTTTTGTTCGAAATATTTCTTTTAAGAACCCATTAACCTGTTTGCTTTTTTTAGTGGCTATTTGCTTATGTATGTAACTAGTTCACTTGTCCGTTAAAAAAACTAGTTCACTCGGCTGCCGTGCTTTGAATCTCCTTCCTCCCAACATATTCCCCTTCTCAGGTGGACCCAGCAGGTCTCGTACACAGACATATGGGACCAACCACCTATCCATTTGTATTTCTTTATTTTGTTCAATCTTTCGTCCTCTTCCTATACAACGGCTAGCCATCATAGCCTATGGCGTTGGCCAGGCCATCCCTCTACTCCCACACATTGTCTGGCGGCGGCGGCTCCACTGGCCCACCCTGCACCCGAACAAGTCAACCCTCATACTCCCCTCCGCCCGCGTCTTCCCCCGCTCCGGTTCGTTCGGTCCGAGGTCTCGACGTCGTCCTCCGCCTTGGTGCTCTCGCCGTGGCGCTGCCGTCTGTCGTTCCCAACATGGTCAGCAAAACAAGAGGAATCGGGAGACAACTGTTCGTCGAGAGGCTGACAGTCCCGGGCCCACCAGGTCCATGGCCTAGGTTTTCTTGTTTAACATGGGCAGCCCACGACATGTTTCAACATTTTTTGCATCCAGCAGGTATCAAACGGCCTTTGGGCCTCCCAACCTAGCTTATTTATGACATCAGCAGCCCAAGTTATGTTTGTTTTTTCAAGACGAGGCACAGCTCAGTTCTATTTTTCTATAAGAATGCAAAACTGAACCTATGTTTTCTATACGAATGCAAAACTGAACCTATATTTATATATTATTTTATTACATATATATATAATATAAACAACATAAGGTTCCGTTAAACCTGTCGTTCGTCCAACCATTTTATAGACCTTCCCACTTCCTTTATTTTTCGTTTTCATTAATCCTATATCCGAATTTTCTCCCACTTTCTTTTTCGATGTAAACTGAGTTTTCTCCCAGTACTTTTCCCTAGAACCAACTCAACTGTCCCACGCCTAGCCTAAAAAATAATAATACCCCATGTACTATTAACTCATCAAATTAGAATGATATTTTATTTCGTAAGTTGAAAGTTCTTACAAAATAATAATAATAATAATTGTTTATATATAACTTGGCAAGTTAACTCCTAGTGATTGCGTACATAAGCTTGCAAAGATTTTATTGACCAATGCAGTAATAGACGTGCAATCATGTGTTTATGTTTTTATAACATTTCTCCGTCCAGCCCAACATGATATTTTCACCCAGCCCAGCAAGTCCACGGATTTCGAGAAAAATGCAAATGGGCTTTAAATTCTACCATATATATAAACGGGCTACATAGATGCTACATCATTGTTTCACCTAGCCCACCAAATGGACTAAAAAAACAAATGGACTGGCTGACATGTGGGCCAGTAGGTCGAAGCCTAAGAAGGCGTTGGATTTACATCCAACGGCCGACATTCGTCTTCAATCTCTCATCTTCTTCCCCCAACGCTGCCGGGACCGCCTGCTCCAGGCATCCAGCGACGTTGTTTTGCGCGCCTCAGCGAAACGCTACCCCGCCAACGGCCAGGCCATCCCTCCACTCCACACCTCCTGTTATTCTCTGCCGAGTGTAGGCCCACCCCCCACCCGAACCAGTCAAGTTTCCCACTCCTCTCCGTCTGCGACTCCACTGCCGCGTCTTCCCCATCTCCGGGTCGTTCCAGTCTGTGGCCTTGCCATTGTCCACCGCCTCGGTGCGCTCGGCGTGGCGTGGTCAACATACGAGAGTCATCGGAAGAGGATTGTATGTGGAGAGCCTGACGGCTGGGGCCCACGAGGTCCATGGTCGCATGCAAGAAAAGTTCCTCCTTATTAAGCTGTTTCCTCCCCCCTGACAGCTGGGACCCACCGGCTGTATCTTCGCACGGAAGGAAGTGCCTCCTTGTTATGCGAAAAAACCATTCCTCCCGATGACAGCTGGGACCCGGCAGATTTGGTGGCTGACTTGTGGGCCTACTAAGCAGACGTGTACGCAGGGATTTGTCAACTTAATCAACAAATGATTCTAGCAGCTGGACCATTGGATGTTAATCCAACAGTCGTGCTCCTTCTTCAACCTCTGTTCTTGCTCATGTCTCCCGTGGGCGGCAGTGCTGCCGCGCACCCGAACCAGTCAAGTTTCCCACTCCTCTCCATCTGCAACTCCACTGCCGCGTCTTCCCCATCTCTGGGTCATTCCAGTCTAGGGCCTCACCGTCGTCCACCGGTCTTGGTGCGCTCGGCAGGGTGTGGTCAACATGGTCAACAACCGAGAGTCATCGGAAGATGACTGTACATGAGAGGCTGACAGTGAGGACGCACCACGCCCATGGACGCATGCATGCAACTGCATCCTTTTTACCCTAAAAACAATGTTTTCTCCCCCTGACTGCTGGGACCCACCAGCTACATCTTCGCACGCAAGGAAGTGCGTCCATATTACGGGCAAAAAAATGATTCGCCCCCCTGACTGCTGGGACCCACCAGCTACATCTTCGCACGCAAGGAAGTGCCTGACAGTCGGGACCCACCCGGTCGAAGAGTATGTAGCGTTGTCATTCTGGTCGCGAACATGTACGTACATACTGGTCGATGTAGAGGCGCGCACGTAGCATGTACACGTACGTACACCGGCCAGGGTGCAAGAAAGTAAATACGGCTACGTACGTACATACGGGCAGGGTCTGAACACCTACTCGCGCATACGTACGGCCAGGGCTCGTGTACATGGCTGTGGCTGGGTCGGAACGGAGAAACTGCGTCGTCGTCGTGTTCATGGGGAGGCAACGGAATGCGTCGTGTTCATCGGGAGGCAACGGAACGAGTGCTGTTCATCAGGAGCCAACCGGCTTGGACGGAACAGGCGATGGAAATTAGGCTTGGCGTACCGCAGAACGGAGGAAACGGCCTTGTGTTCGACCGGCCATGGTGGAAACGGGATCCTGTTCATCGGGAGGGGTCTGGCGTACCGCAAAACGGAGGAAACGGACCTCCTATGGTCGAAACGGGGTCCTGTTGATCAGGAGGGGTGTGGCGTACCGCAAAACGGAGGAAACGGACTTGTGTTGGAGCGCTACGGTCGAAACGGGGGTCCTGTTCATCGGGAGGGGTGTGGCGTACCGCAAAACGGGACTCCACGAGATACTGTTCATCTCCACCGTCGACCTCCTCCAGCCTCCACGGGCTACTGTTCATCCACCGTCGGCCTCCTCCAGCCTCCACCTGCGACTCTTCATCCACGGGCTACTGTTCATCCAGCCTCCACCGCGCGCTCCTCCACCGGCTACTGTTCAACCAGCCCTCTCCACGGGGTCCTG
>NC_057799.1:493948231-493962371 GCF_018294505.1 Triticum aestivum
CCAACAACGCTCACTGTTCATCAAGGGAAGGAGGCAGCAAGTTCGATCGGCTTTAGTTAGCAGCAGTAGCGAACGAAGGAATCGCTCGATCGGGTTCAGTTAACAGCCATCGATCAATCGCTCGGGTTCAGTAACGCGTAGCCTGCAGTGCAATCGCTCGGGTTCAGTAGGCGAACGCCTTGCTCGGGTTCAGCTAGAGCGCAACGCGTCGCACACACGCGCATACGTGTATGAGAGAAACATGCATCGCTCGGCCCCGACCACCCACCGTACCGGAAACTCCCTGATATTTTCCGCGCCCTCACTTCTACCACGGTTTTTTCCGTCATGGACGGCCCAAAGAATGTCATGCAGTTGCGTCTCCGGCCCGCCCAAGACGAAAAGCCCATTTTATGTCATGATTTTTTGTCATAGAAGTAGGAGCCCACCACATCTATGATGATACCGGGTTTTGTCACAATTATCGTCATAGAAGTGTCATCAGTATGACAGAAAAAAATTCGTTCAGCCCAAAATGTCACGGATGTGTCTTTTTTTTGTAGTGGCTAGGGCATAAAGGGAGCACCTTTGCGATTGTTACAGCCGGGTCATCCGGACTTGTACCTCAGACTGGGTGATGCCGAAAGCTAGCGTTCTTAAGGGAATAATCGGTCGGCGAACTAAAGACGTTTTACACTCGTTGCACTATGAACCCCCAGATATTATGTATGCTGCGATTTTTCGAATCGCAGTTTGGGCATGCATACTCACGCATGTTCACCCAGGGAAAGGAACCCTTAACGGAACTATTCTCTCTAGAAGATGTTTCTTACAATCAATAAGTAATATAACATAGCTAGCCGAATACAACTTGTCTGTTCAAGCAACTATGACCCCTACGCCTGGTTTCCACGCATGCCCCGGTATTTATTATCGGTCCGGTATTCAGAAACACTCCGCACCTTCGGGTCCGGAGGTTGAAGAGAAAAGGTCTGCCATGACAATCATTTTACAATTCGGCTAGGGACAAATTTGTCAATTGAAGTACATAGTCACTGGGACTCAAAAACTTCTTCCTCTATATCGTCTAACAGGCTGCCTAGCTTACAATCCTGTTGTGAAAACTTGGTGGCTATCTTTACTTGGTCATATACCAAGCTTACTGGAATTTCTTGTCCATCTGACCCCCAAGGCCCGACCCGGGCCATATGATTCGGATCAAGTTTGGTGTGCTGCATTTTCACCATGGCCCAGGCCTCTCGTGCGCCTTCCCGGCAAGCCGATATCTTCCATAATCCAAAGCGGCACCAAGCTCCCTTGAATAGCTTCACAAGATCCTCCATACTTCCTGGAGGGGATGCGGATGGCCATAAAGCCTTGGCAACGCTCCGCATTGCTTTCCGAGCTCGATCGTGCACTTGGGACAGCTCTTGCAGCAGATCGCCTTGAGATCCAGACATTTCCTCTTCGGGACGGCCAGTCAACATACCTGCAGACATAAATCTGTTAACTCATTTCTTTATTTCACTACACGAAGGTAAGTTCAAAAGCATACTAAATATGCCACCTCGTAGCCTCCTGTTCTCCTTTACGGTGTCCACTAGCTGGGCTCGCACGTCTTTTAGCTCTTCGCCCAGCTGGGTGTTGGAATCCTGCAGCTTGTTCTTATCAGCCCTGGTCCGTGTCAACACACGTTCACCAGCGGCCAGTTGCTTTTCGGCCTGTTGTTTACCCGCCTGCGCGACCTTCAATTGCTCTTTCAGTTGATCTAACGATCCTGCCATGGGAAATACAACAGTATTAACATTACTGGTATATGATTATATTTTTCTGGATGGAGGGGAACATTACCATGCGATGCCTCCTTGGATTTCTCTAGTTCGGCGGTAACAACAGCTAGCTGGGTCCGACACTTTTCCAGCTCATGAGACAACATGTTGTTCTTCTCCGTGAGTGCCTGATTATACAATGATCCTTAAATCAGTTGTTTCAACTGCTTCAAGTCTCGGGGGTTACTGGTATATGATTACCAGATCTGAACACTGCGTACTTACCAGCATATCTTTTAAATGCTGGTCAGTGGCTCTGGCAAGCCCATCCCGAGCAGCTCGGATGTACACATCAGCCGAGCTGAAGGCATTGAACGCCTCTTTAGCAAAGCTGGGGTCGTGAAGAGCAGCCCTCCGGCGCCGATGATTCATGGCGCTCTCTACTTCAGAGTTCGTGACGGATACATTATCCGGATCCTCTGAAGGAGGACAATCCGGCGTCACTCCCGTGTGTGCTCCCGCCCTAGAGGCACGGTCTGGAACCTGATTGGTGGAGGCGACCGGCAGGATCCCCGGACATAGTCCGGCGAACACTCTTCCTGACAAAACACAGCAGACAATGCCACGGTTCGATGTGACTGCCATGGGGCATATTTAAAGCCATACCTCTTTGATGAAGGCTCGGCCGAGTTGTCATTTGCCTTCCTCTTCGAAAACCCGCCCGGCGCATGCGCCGCTCTCTTATGAGACACCTCTGGTGCGGCATGGCGCGCCGAGCGCCTCCCCTTTGGAGCACGAGATAGTGCGGTGGGCGAGGCATAATGAGGAAGCTCTTTCGGAGGAAACGTCTCCTGACTACTTACATATGAGGCAGGAAAGAGACCGGGATAATCGGCCATGATGGCCACTTCTGTGCCGTCATAGCTCGCCTGGTAGAAGACTCCCTCCTTGAGCTCTACAAATATGTCCGGATCCTCTTCGAATCCGTGATCGAGGTCCCGATTATGGTCCTCCGGTTGTGGAGCGGGGCTATGGATCCCCGTCAGGGGCGAAGCTACAGGGTGGACAGGGTGGGCCGCGGCCCACCCTGGAATTTTGGTCCAGCCTGTATACGTATACAATAAGAGATGGGCCACAGAAAAAAAGCCCGATAACACTTGACCCAACTAGCAGAACGCACGCATATGATGGGTGCAGCCACCTCTATACCAGATCGAGCCTCCACACGGTTTCCGTTCACCACGCCCGGCCGCCTCCGTCCCCACCTGGCTCGCCGCTCCCCGTGACCCCGGAAGCACAGGAGCCTCCTCGTATCTCCTGCTCCTTCGTCTAGCCAGCCGCGCCCACCGTGCGTCCGCGCCCCATGCGGGCTGCGTCCTTGCCCCCGGCGCCCGGAGCTCCGAGCAAGAAACCGCCCGCCACGCAGACACCTAGTGCGCACCCAGGTTCTCCAACACTCCGGGTGGTCGCCTGATTTGAGGTACCAGCTCGGAGCTCACCCACTGCCCAATCCCCAATTGATTTAGGGTTTGTTATTTGTTGTGCTATATCCACTGTCCAATACATGAGCCGATAAACACATACAAATATTTTTGCACATCCATTGTGGTCAGTTCAGTTATGTCATTATGATTGATAAAAGGAAGTTATTGTTGCAGAATTATTGAAAAATGAAGAGGACTGTGGACATTGCTTCTTCTTTTTAGACATGCTATATGAAGATATGGAAGAAGACTATGCCAGATGTGGCCGAAGAGTTTACCGGAGAACTTGTGTGTATGCCGACAGGCTTCTTTATGCAAAACTGAGACTTTTGTCAAAAAAATAAATTCTAGGAGGACCACCCTGACTTCAAATCCTAGCTCCGCCACTGATCCTCGCGATAACCTTCCGCCATTCCTATTAAAAATGGACGGGTTAATGTCAGTTAAAAATGACTCAGGGAGAGGATTGAGTAAGGTGGTGGGATTAAAACTCACCCAGTTAGGGGCGTTGTACATGGAAAATCCCTCTCGGCGCTTAAGACGAGTGAACTCCTCTTTCTCCCCTTTATACAGACCGACCAATATTGTGGCCAGAGCAGCAGGGGTGTCCGGACCCTTTCGTCTGTAGCGTGAGGCGTCATCTTCCCCATTGTAGTGCCACATAGGGAGCCCTCTGAATTGGAGTGGCTGAACACCTCGCGCTATGGAAGTCGCCATTACCTCGATTATTGATAATCCGGACTGGGCAAGTGTCCTTATCTTACCCATTAATTGTTGGACTTCCGTGCTATCTTCCTCCTTGAGGCTCCGAGGACGCCAGTTGTGGCATTTCCTCAATGGAGCGCTGGAAAATTCAGGAAGGCCCATTCGGACTGGGTCGGGGAGAGCGACATCTTCGATATAAAACCACTCCGAGGGCCACTCTTCGGACGCCTTCTTCGGCGTGCCAGAAAAGTATCCGGTCCCGGCTATGCGCCATATCTCGGCGGCGCCCACCTCGAATACAGATCCCTTTTGGGTGCGAGGGACGAGGCAGAAAAGCTTCCTCCATAGCTCAAAATGGGCCTCGCAGCCCATGAATAGCTTGCAAAGAGCGACAAACCCTGCGATGTGCAGGATAGAGGCCGAAGTAAGATTGTGCAGTTGGAGGCCGTAGTACTCCAGGAGACCTCGAAGGAAAGGGTGGATTGGAAACCCGACGCCTCTTAATAAGAAGGATACAAAGCACACTCGCTCCCCCTTGGTTGGATTGGGGAAATTTTCCGCCAAGGCTTCGCTGGTGAAAGAGGTTAATCCTGCCTGAACGGGGACTAGATCCGCGGGGGGAAAGGAATCCCTGCGTTTGAAGCTTAATCAGCTGGTCATGGGATACTGAACATCTCTCCCAATCGCCTTTTTCGGAGCCATGAGGGCGGGAGGAAGAACTGGGAGCGCTAGCCATGTTTGAATGGTTTCTCCTAGCAAGCTCTAAGGATTTTCCGCCTGGTGTGGAATGGCATCTGAGATCCAATCCCTTTAAATAGACGCCTTTCTTACATGGCCAGGGTGTTATGTGCAAAAAATACTCTAACCTTTTGTATTCGCTCGACACGTGGAAGCAGAAGCAATGGAGGCGCAGAAGCCAAAGGGTATGACATTAAAGGGAAAACCGAGTGTAACTCTTCGGGTCAGATGCTTTGAAGTATTCGGAGAAGGAACCCGCCTTGCAATGCCGAAGACAATCTACGCGCTGGACATATCGTCATTGAAGCCTGGTTCGGGGGCTACTGAGGGAGTCCTGGATTAAGGGGTCCTCGGGCGTCCGGGCTATGTGACCTGGGACGGACTAATGGGCCGTGAGGATACAAGATAGAAGACTGCCTCCCGTGTCCGGATGGGACTCTCCTTTGCGTGGATGGCAAGCTTGGCGTTCGGATATGAAGATTCCTTTCTCTGTAAACCGACTCTGTACAACCCTAGGCCCCTCCGGTGTCTAATAAACCGGAGGGTTTAGTTCGTAGAGGCAATCATAATCATACAGGCTAGACATCTAGGGTTTAGCCATTACGATCTTGAGGTAGATCAACTCTCGTAACCCCCATATTCATCCAAGATAATCAAGCAGGAAGTAGGGTATTACCTCCATCAAGAGGGCCTGAACCTGGGTAAACATCGTGTCCCTGTCTCTTGTTACCTTCGATCCTCAGACGCACAGTTCGGGACCCCCTACCGAGATCTGCCAGTTTTGACACCGACAGTTGGCAAGCTAGAAAAGGTAAGATTTGATGATAGGATGTTGCCTCACATGTCATGGACGGGATACTTCCAGTTGGAAGAGCACAGACCCATGGTGCGCTCTCTGATGTCACAGATGGGCTATTTCACCTTGGAAGAACCTTTGTGGGTGCCCTCCTCGTGGTCGTGGTCGATGAGATCTGACTTGGCAATTGAGGATCCCAAGCCGTCGCCGTAGAATGTGTCCTTCAGAAATGACAAAATGGGCTTGATGGCGTACAAGGATCGCAAATCCTTGACCGTGTGGCGGAGGAGATCAGTGGCAGGGCCGTCGAAGAGATCGATGGCGGTTGAACTAGAGGGGTTGGGGTCTTGGGGATGGACCACTTAATCTGTGACATGGCCCGCGTGAAGCCGTCGCTGTTGACGAGCTTGATGTCGTAGCCAGCTTTCCCGAGATACAATAATACGCTAGCCCGTTGATGTGAAGCCTTCGGCATGGCAACATAGTCAACGACTTCGCCAGCTTCCGTGGTGAGGTGTTGCTCCGGGATTGACAGGTATGGGCGAATGGTGGCCACCTCGCCAAGGTCCGCCAAAGAGGCCATGATAAACCTCTTCTTGGCCGAACGCTCGTTGGGCTCCCCGGGATACATGGTCAAGCTTAGGATGCGACATTCTGGAGCAGGGGATGTGGATCTGACGGGGAGGGACACCGCAGGCTTCATCTAAAAACTCAGGGGAGTGGGGAGACGGTATGGGAATCGCTAGGTAACCTAAACTTTATTATCTAAGCTAGGAGGAACGAGCAGACCGACAGGGGTTGGCGGCGAGCTAGGGTTCGAGGGGGGAGGGGGCCGGGTGAGGGGACTGTGGAGGGGGGGGGTGTTTGACGATACACCGCGGCTACTGAAATTTTTAGTAATGGTGGGTGGAGATGTTGGTGGACAAGGGAGGGCGGCGGGTAGATACCCATGGATACCGCCATCTAAAGTCCGTGGAGTAGAGCCTCGTATTCCGCCGTGTTGTTGGAATCAATGTACATGATCTAGAGTACGTACTTCATGGTGTCACCAGTGGGTGAGATGAGAACCACTTTAGCTCTGATCCTGACAAGCATTTTAGAGTCGTTAAAGTACATTATCAAGTTGGAGTACGCCGTATGCTCTTTAGGGAAAGCACCAATGTCGGTGTCAAAACCGGCGGATCTCGGGTAGGGGTCCCGAACTGTGCATCTAGGATCGATGGTAACAGGAGGCGGGGGACACGATGTTTACCCAGGTTCGGGCCCTCTCTATGGAGGTAATACCCTACTTCCTGCTTGATTGATCTTGATGATATGAGTATTACAAGAGTTGATCTACCACGAGATGGTAGAGGCTAAACCCTAGAAGCTAGCCTACGATTATGATTGTGTATATCTATCGACTAGCCTGGCCTCGGTTTATATAATGCACCAGAGGCCTAGGATAACAAGAGTCCTAGCCGAATACGCCGGTGGGGAGGAGTCCTTGTCTTGATCGCCAAGTCTTGTGGAATCTTCCTTGTATGCGGCAGCTGTCCGAACTGGCCCATGAGTATACGGCCATGGGGGTCCTCGGCCCAATCTAACAGATCGGGAGATGACGTGGTGAGTACCCCCTAGTCCAGGACACCGTCAGTAGCCCCCTGAATCGGTCTTCAAGTTAAGGACGCTCCTCGATTCTTCCGAACTGTTCTTCATCTTCGGTCGTCAGTCTTGAAAACTGGTTCAACAAATTTTCCCATCATCTGTCTTGAGGATTGCCGAGCTAAATCTGACGAGTTTATACGTCGGGTATCCGAGGAGCCCTTTAAGTCTTCGGCCTTTATCAATGCCTTGTTATTTTTATTCCATGCCTCGGGTTTGAAGTTGTTCCCGTGCGGCGGTGTCCTCTTGCATCCGAGCCCCAACGCCGGACTGCATTCGAGGTATCCTTTGCAGCCAAGCACCAATGCCGGACTGTGTCCAAGCTCCAACGCCGGACTGTATCCGAGCTCCAATGCCGGACTATATCTGAGGTGTCATAGATCACCTTGGTTCAAAAAAGTCAAAGGAGTTTAGCCGAGCTTAATGCCGGAAATGCCCTCTATGGAGCTAGCCGCTGGCGCCCAAGCTTTATGCCGGACTGCTTCCGAGGTGGTGCACCACCCGACAGCGGGCTGATTTTTTGTGAATATTTTTGACTGGTGCAGTTTATTCTCTGCCGAGCTATATAGCCAGTATATGTATATCCAGTAGCCCTCAAGGTGTGTACCAGTCTAAAACCCGAGATGCACCTGAAGGAAAACAAGAAACCGCTGCTCCCAGTAGCCCCTGAGACTCAGGCCGATGCGCGAAATCGGCCTGAGGATCAACTCCTAGCTCGGCAGCATACATAGGAATAAAAACACAGTGTAATATATTAGAGATGATAGTGATCGGCGAACGGGCCCTTGAGAGAGGGTCTTGAAAAGTTGTCGTAATATATTTAGCTTGATGCCGGATAGGTCCAAATGGTACCTATTGTTATTCGAAGACACGTTTGCCCATAGTTCGGTCAAGCCGAACACTTGGCAGTTGGAATTTTCTGCATTGAAATAGGCAATGTAGTAGCCCCCGAGACACTGGTCGGGTGGCAACACCAGATCAGGGGAACGATGTGCCCCTTTAATATTTGTAAATAATGAGCGCAAAGCCCAGTAGCCCCCGAGTCTTAATGAGGGCAGGGGTGGCCGAATTAAGGATTGATATCCAGAGTAGAATCACAGATTATGTGTAATGATTCTATGTATCCAAGTACTTTACATCATTATTTTGACTCCATTGCGACCGTTTTATCAGTTGAAAGTGGCCCATCGTCGGCTTCTACCCCTTGGTAGATACTACGCAGGGTGTTTCCGTAATAACAAAACAACCCTTAGCCAACGTCTCGGTGCCCGAAGGCGGTTGTGTTAGCGGAAACGAGGCAATCATATATGCGGGCTTTATAACTTTCGCTTAGTCATAGGAGCTTTATACTGGGGAAGCTAGCTATGAGCCCCCGGTTAGTGTTCGGCGACAGCCGAGGTCAAGCCGTAAACACTTCAGCCAATGTTATGAATGGCCCGTCATTTAACATAGTCATCGGATCGCTGACCAGTTTACGCCTATTGTGACAGTCAGTTTTCGGCTTTCTCCACTGAGGTGCTTAACCATGCGAGCTGGAAGCACAATCGCAGTGGTTCTCCCTTTGCACACCTAACCGAACAAAGCGGAACGTAGGAGGCAAGCACAGGAGCCGAGCAACCCAACTATTGACCGAAGACACAATTCGAAACCGATGCATATATGGCAATATCCGAGAATGTTTTTGCCGAATCTCTAAAGGTGTCCGGCGCTGCACTACGAGACTAATGTTGGAAACACACAAATAGTTTAAAAGTGCCATAGGCTTGGAAAACCAAAAAACGTCAGTGAAAACCTGACGTCCGAAGATCAAGTGTTCGGTGCCAATCTGAAAATTGGACTTTAGAAAAAAAA
The DNA here is from genome assembly GCF_018294505.1 of Triticum aestivum. Taxonomy (NCBI): domain Eukaryota; kingdom Viridiplantae; phylum Streptophyta; class Magnoliopsida; order Poales; family Poaceae; genus Triticum; species Triticum aestivum. The sequence continues at coordinate 493,957,198 of NC_057799.1, forward strand.
GTGCTTCTGTCGTGCTTTAACATGACACATCCTATCTAAAGATTTCAAGCGGGTCAGCCTACGGCTTCAACCTCCTATCCCGAAGGCGGAGTACTTCTCATTGGCCAGTTTAGCAAACTAAACTCTAGCGGCTTTGAGAGGGAAATTAGGCTCCCCGGCTAGTGACCACACACTCGTGTCGAAAAAAGGAGTGATAAATAATAATAATAATAATAAACTTTGCAACGACTAAGAAGAAGAACACTTATTATAAAACGGCTCATATAAATTTAAGAGCCCCCAAGTGACTTGGGTAAAAGAATTTTATGTATAATGATTCTATGTACCGAAGTACTTATATCATATATGTGTTCACCCGAACTTTAAACGCGTCTTAACCGACCGTCAGCTTCTCCCTCTTCGGTCAAGAGCCGAAAAGTGTTATGTACTCCACCTGTCGAGAATATCGACGGTGTTTCCGATAACCAGGCAATCAGGCCATAAGGCTGTAACAGACAAAGCGCGTTCAGGGAACTTATGTTATATTACTGACGAAATGTAAGAAGCATCTTCGAAGAAAATAGTACCCCCACCGATACCTTTCTTCGGTTGCTCATTGCTACTATGAGACTTCTGCAATAGATTTTTTGTACTCATGAGTTCCGTTGTGTGCCGATCATAATTGAAAACAATAAGAGCGCTAGCTTTCGGCTTCACCCAGTCTGAGGTCCGGCTCGGATGACCCGATCGTGACAATCGCAGAGGTGCTCCCTTTACTCCCTAGCCGAACAATCGGGAACGTAGGGGTAAACACAGGAGCGAGGCAACCCAGCTTGCATATCGCTTAAGTCAACATGGTACATATTGTGGCGTAATACACGAACAAGGAACGAAGCCGTACAAGTGTAATCATTTGCAAGAGGAAATGCTTCATAAAGGAAGCCCCCAAGTAAACAGGGTATTTGAATTTGTGTGTCACAAACAAAGTTTTGACAAGGAGATTTTTTACAAGCAACTTTTTTCCAAAAAAGTATAATGCTTGGTCGAACCGAACACAAGTTAAAAATTTAAAACTTTGAGCATGAAGGCAACTTAGCTGGTTAATGTGTTCGGTACTGATGACGCGGTCCGAGCTTGGTGCGGGACAAGGTTCCATCCCCCAAGCCGGTCCCGAGATGGCGGAGCGAAGAGCTCGGCACTCCGAAGTGGTGACATAGCACGGTCAATGCAGGCCGGCAGAGTGATGCCGAAGTCCCCGGCATGGGGTAATGAAGTGTTGACGAAGCCCCCTGTCCAGCCGAGGTGACGTGGCATGTCAGTATGCCGAGTTGACGATACTGCCCAACCCGGATCATTTTCCTGTGCACAAAAAATAGTGCAAATCGGAGATAATAGTAATAATAATAAAAAATCATTACATAATAAATAATTTATGCAAAGTGAGTAGTAAAAGAAATATGGCCTGACGCCGAAGTCAATGTCGATGCAGGGCGTCGACGTGATGCGGTAAAGGCGTGGCAAAGTCTGAATTCACAGGTCGGTCCGAGTTCCGGACGCGGCGTTCGCTGGACTATGTACGGAAACTGACCGAATCACCATGCGACCGTCGTTAATGCGGCCACCATTTGATAGACCTGCGTACATATGATGGACAAACCAGACTAATAATTCCTTGGGAAAAATGAACCCAAACAAGCAAAAAATACTAGGATTAATAGCACCTGGTTTATTTGTTGTAGCAATCCGAAGAAAGGTGATTCCCAAAATTGGGACTCGATCCGCACACCCATTGCCAGATGGGCGATAAAGCGACGGCATGGCGATGCTGGCAAAGGTTGGCTCGCCGAGGCAAAGCCATTGGTCCAGCTAACGTGACGGAGCTGGTCGGCTAGTGACGCCAAAGTCTCCGGAGTAGGTTGATGAAGAGATGGCGAAGCCCCCGGTCCAGCCGAGATGTCGAAGCCTCGATGTCAGCCAATGAGTCGAAGTAGGTCGGCGCGATGGACACCGGCTTGAAGGAGCAACAGTGCGGCCCTGCCGATGCAGGTCGTGACGTGGTCAATGCCGGCTTGATGAAGTGACCGTGCGGTGATGCCGGTGTGCCCGCTCTGTGTAATCCGTGGGGCAGCGATGTTGGTGATGATTTATCCTTCGCGATGCCGAACTCTTGTTCGGCTTGCCGAGATGATGATCCGAAGAAGTTGAGCTTGGCTCAGCAAAGCGACAACGTGTCTAGCGCAGGTCGGCAGCCTTGGAGCAATATTGCCGGACTGGTTTGACACCAGCATGATGGTGAAGATCATGTTCAAAAGATTTTAAAGTTAGTGGGATGTGTTCGGGAACAAAACACAATACCCCATACAAAACTTCCTTCAAAAAGGATGTCCGAAATCCCGTTCATAAAAAGACGAATTCGGGTCGGATTCGTTGTCGCGCAGAAAACAGATCCGGAAAGTGATGCACTAATCGGAAGGTTCCCGAAGTTTGGACGGTCGGATCGAGCTGAAATTTTGAGGGATGGTAGATATAGGAATTCCGCAGCCGATCAACGGTTGGATCTTCCAAAGGACGTCCGAGCTAGAAGCTGGACACCACGCCCTAAACTCGTCCAGATTCCCGTCCAGATTTGACAGGGCTCCGGTATATCGCGGATTGCCAGAGATTCCTCCATCGGAACTCGACGAAATTTTCTAGGGTTGTTGTAGACTCAATTCCGCACAATTCCACCAAAGCAATCGTTAAAAGGACACTTGAGGAGGCAGTGGCGGCGAATACAAGTTCGCTGTCCAGAAAAACAGCACGGTCGCCCGAGGGCAATGTTGACGTTGAGCCCCGGGCTCCCTGGATGATTCCTCCATGATCTTGACAGAGATCGGAGTTGATGTTGATGAATGCCCTCATCCGATCATGATGATCGGAGGTAGGGCGCAGTCCTCGGTCCAGCCAAGGTGACCAGCCGAGCCGGTGACGAAGAAGCTGACGTCGCAGTTGATCTGCAGTCGAGCCATTGATCCTTTTGCCGATCACACAGCGGAACTCTCAATGAAAGCACCAATGTCGGTGTCAAAATCGGCGGATCTCGGGTAGGGGGTCCCGAACTGTGCGTCTAGGATCGATGGTAACAGGAGGCGGGGGACACGATGTTTACCCAGGTTCGGGCCCTCTCTATGGAGGTAATACCCTACTTCCTGCTTGATTGATCTTGATGATATGAGTATTACAAGAGTTGATCTACCACGAGATGGTAGAGGCTAAACCCTAGAAGCTAGCCTACGATTATGATTGTGTATATCTATCGACTAGCCTGGCCTCGGTTTATATAATGCACCAGAGGCCTAGGATAACAAGAGTCCTAGCCGAATACCCCGGTGGGGAGGAGTCCTTGTCTTGATCGCCAAGTCTTGTGGAATCTTCCTTGTATGCGGCAGCTGTCCGAACTGGCCCATGAGTATACGGCCATGGGGGTCCTCGGCCCAATCTAACAGATCGGGAGATGACGTGGTGAGTACCCCCTAGTCCAGGACACCGTCATCGACCTCCGTCCATTGTTCGACAAAATCAGCCAACACCTGGGACTTAATAGCACGACATGGTTGATATAGGATTTCGAAGGGAGGAGCTCAATTGCCCACCTCAAGATGCGACCGATGGCATCTCGATTGTTATGATGTCTTTAAGCGACATCTCGGAAGCCACGATTATTGAGCATTCCTGAAAATAATGCCAGAGCTTTCGAGAAGCCATAAACACGGCATAGGCTATGTTTTGGCAGTGTGGATACCTCGTTTCACATAGGCTTAGTACCTTGGAAACATAATACACATGCCTTTGCACGTTGAACTTGTGTCCCTCCATGTTGCCCTCAACGACTAGAACGACGCGAACAATCTGGTTGGTTGCCGAGATGTATAGCAGCATCGGCTCACTAGGGTGAGGGCAGCTAGGACGGGATTGGTAGCCAGGAGTGTTTTGATTTCTTCCAAAGCCGCGTTGGCCTCATGTTGAGTCATGGGGTAAAAGAAGACATGTGGTTAGGAGTGAGGAGAAGCCAGGGGTGTTGGGATGTGTCCTGGTAGAGTTGAGAGCATGGAGACCAACATCCCTCATGGGCACAACAAACTCTCCTAGTTACATAGCCACCGCAACAACGTACATAAAGTTTAGCCGCCACCATACGTAATCTCAAGACTGTCATGTCTACAACATCACCGCATTCCACCACGATCCCCTGCGTTCTCTCTCCCTCGCAGTCACCACATGCCATATCCTTCCCGTCTCTCCCTCCCGAATCGGCCGAGTGGCGGTACGAGGAAGGAGTCGAGATGCCGAAGGGATAAACAACCACTCGGCGGCTAAGCGCATATACATGTGCTAGCGACATCTGATTTGACGTGGACTGGCGAGCGGGGGAGGAGGCATCTTGCAGCCATGTCAATTTTTTAGACGAACCAAGACGAAGCAGAAGTGGAAGGGGAAAGGGAAGGCACATGATCTGGCGGCCGCGTTGGTTCTAGCGTTTTTGGAAGGTCAGGAGCCGAGGAAGTTGGAGCCAACGTGGGGATGGAGTGCAAGAGGTTGAACTCATGAGCCGCAAATCTGGTGACATGTGGTCAATCGAACGGATGGATGGATTTGTGATGACGTGGTACACTGTGAGGGTAGAGAGATCAGATAGTGAGGGTCCGCTCGATACTTCTCATTTGACATTGTCAAATTGCAACTTTAAAAGGGGCAGACCGTGATCGGTCTCAACCTGCCAACTCAGCTCACTTCCACCCATCGTCCCCATTTTCCCGCACGACACATAGCACACATCAAGCAACACACCACTTCCACCCATCGTCCCCATTTTCCCGCACGACACATAGCACACATCGAGCAACACACCAGTGGTCAGCCGGAGAGCGAGGCACTATACATTCGCTCGCCATTGTTCTTGACAATGATAATAAAAATAGACAACACCGTAACTTGATAACATAAGAAGTTTTTAAGTGTCTCTAATTTGTTTCCAATCTAGATACAAATAGTCACAAAATCAGGATTTTGAAAGGACCCCATTACCAGTCTGTTTCTTTCCGGATCAGATTTCTTTTTCTCGATCAAGTAAAAACTCAAATCCATCTCCTCCAAACGTTTCCTCTCCACCGCTCCCGAGTCCATGACCTAACCAAAGCCCAGCAAGCTGCCAGTCC
>NC_057799.1:493963228-493967025 GCF_018294505.1 Triticum aestivum
GAACTCGCCGGCAGCCGCCTCCCGCCCACCTCTGTGCCTCGCCGGCCACTCGTCGTCGCCGCCTCGGCCTCCCGCCTGCCTCCGTGGTCCCGTGCCTCGTCGCGCCCTCCCACGCACACTGCTGCTGCGCCCCCGCAGTCCACTGCTCCCAGCCCCCCAGTCCGCAGACCGCAGCAGTCCTGCCCGGCGGCTGGCGGCGTGCAGCAAAGCTTCCCTCCAGAGGCACAGCCTGCACCCTGCAGCAGCCAGCCCTCCCACGATTCAACACAGTACACAGGTACGGCTGTTACCCCATTCTCCAATCTTCCCAATTTCGCAATTTATTTATGATTCAAACCTTATATTGATTGATTCATTTGCTGTTGTCCAATTATGATTGTTAGAATGTTTGGACTGATAAGACGTATTTCTTGTATAATTGTTGAAGAATGAAAGAGGACAGTAAACATTGCTTCTCTTTTCTGGAAACACGTTGCAAAGAAGAGCTATGCTGGACTAGGATGTGCCAATTCTTTTAAGGTGGACCATCCTGTTTTAAAATCCTAGATCTGCCACCAGTTACAATCTACCGCTGCTGTGCCTTATAGCCGCCGCCGTGCGTAGCTTACCATCACCGCCGGCGCCTCAGTCCCTCCCCCCTCCCCCATCCTCTCCTCCGCTTACGCGCAACGCCGGCGCTGTTCGCATTCTACCTTATTGGGATACCACATCCCTGCTGGTTCCACCCCGTCCCCGGTGTTGGCTACTTGATTTTGACGTATGCGCCTTTTGCCATCCAGGGATGAGTTCAACCTCTACTGACCTCCACAAATTTTGGGTGTCCCCGTACACACCATCTAGATCCCCCCTTGGATGTGGTAGACGCAGCGGCTGCTAAGGTCCTCGGTCTCGTTCGTTTCGCAGTTTTAATTTAGCAACATGTTTCTATTCCTTCTTGTTTTGAGTTCTCATTAGGTTTCCAGTTTTAGTGGTTAGTATAACATGTCCACATCTTGCGCTTTTGCCCAAATATCGCACGCCCGAACGATGCATCTACGTCTCTCACAGTCTTACTGTCGCTGGCGGGATTGTTAGCTCCAATACCTCAGTACGAGGACCGCTGAGACTATCGTGTGTATTTTCTCTGATTATAATAGCGTGACTGGCGCGGGGTGCATGGGGGGGGGGATTCTGGGACTGTTATAATTTGCATTTGAAGTGTCCAATTCATGGTTTGGCTCATACATATAGTCTTTTATTCTGTCATTGTAGAGAAGTTTTATCCGACTCGAGCAGGCTGAATCGTTGCTTAAGTGTAGTTTGCTTGTAGGTGTTGCTCTAATGTCTGGTAATGAGACCTGGACCCATGAGATCGCGATGGATCATCTGTTAAAGTGTCATGCTTAGCAAACATAGGCGTTTGAAGTGCTAAGTCTAATTCGTTTTGTTCTATTATTTACAGAGGTGTTGAAGTTTGCAGATTACCCTTTGCCATTCTGAGATCTATTGTTTTTTGAAGCTGAAGTGAGCAATTCTCAGAATCTTGAGCACATTTGACAACAACTCCTCATTCACATGAAATGTCACTGCTTAGTAGATTCTTCTACAAGAGGCCTCCCGATGGATTACTGGAGTTCATTGACAGGATCTATGGTAAGCTTCTGAAGTATTGTTACTCTTTTTTTTTTACATTGATCACCTCATTTGTTTTATTGATTCATTATTTTGTATTCCAATTAATTTGGTTTCTTATGCCATATTGCAGTTTTTGATTCATGCTTCTGCACTGAAGTTTTGCCGCATGGAATGTACCCAGTCTATTTGAATGGAATTCTTACAGAGTTGCATGAAGAGCATGCAGAATCTCAATTTCTGGCTATTAACTTCAGAGATGGGGATAAGAGAAGCCAGCTTGCTGATATCCTACATGAATATGATATTCCAGTAATTGACTACCCACGTCATTTTGAAGGCTGTCCAGTGCTTCCTCTATCTCTTATACAGCATTTTCTTCGTGTCTGTGAACACTGGCTATCTACTGGGAACAGCCAAAATATCGTACTACTCCATTGTGAGAGAGGGGGCTGGCCATCATTGGCATTTCTGCTATCTTGTTTTCTTATTTTCAAGAAGTTGCACAGCGCAGAACATAGAACTCTGGACATTGTTCACCGTGAGGCCCCTAAAGGATTCCTACAGCTATTTTCTGCACTCAACCCAATGCCCTCTCAGCTTCGATATATGCAGTATGTAGCCAGAAGAAATATCTCTCCAGAGTGGCCTCCTATGGAGCGGGCGCTTTCTTTGGATTGTCTGATCCTTCGAGCTATTCCAAATTTTGATTCTGATAATGGATGTAGGCCATTGATCCGAATTTTCGGTCGAAATCTTCTTGGCAAGAATGCTAGCATGACTGACATGATTTTTTCAATGCCTAAGAAGAAGTCCTTGCGCCACTATCGACAGGTTGGTGATAATTAGAATCACATGAAGTTCTTGTTTGCTTTCTTAATTTATTTTTATTTTGCATCAATCTGCATTGTTTTCATGCAGGAGGACTGTGACGTGATAAAAATTGATATCCAGTGTCCAGTCCAGGGAGATGTTGTTCTGGAGTGCGTACATCTTGATCTTGATCCAGAAAAGGAAGTTATGATGTTCCGGATAATGTTCAATACTGCTTTTATCCGTTCAAATGTACTGATGCTGAATAGTGATGATGTTGATATACTCTGGGGTTCAAAAGATCGGTACCCGAGGAATTTTAGAGCAGAGGTAAGAGCAATGCATGTACTCATTTGAATTTTTCAGGCAAGAAATCAATTACTGATGCAGATTTGGAAGTGCAGGTACTGTTTTGTGAAATTGGGGGCATTTCTCCTCCAAGGGCTCCAACAGTAACATTGAATGGTGATATGAAAGGTGGTTTACCAATTGAAGCCTTTTCAGCTGTTCAAGAACTCTTCAATGATGTTGAATGGATGGAAAGCGGTGACAATGCTGCTTTTTGGTTGCTCAAAGAATTCTCAGCAAACTCTCTGCAAGATAAATTTCAAAAGCTAATACTCAGCGACATGAAAGAGCTTTCGAAGTTCCAAGCTAAAGTTGGCCTCCAGATGCCACTAATATCTCCACTGGATTCTGATGAAGAAAAATATTCTGCGGCTTCTGATTCCGGTTATTCAGTAGATTATGAGAAGGTTCAACATGGTGGGAACTCATCTGACTCAGAGAACATTGATCGTGCTCTTACCACTGAAGATTCTGAATCTATTGGTACATCTATTTACACAAGTCATTTTTCTTGTTGAACTTTATTGCCATGTTCAATTATTTAGGGAATACGCCCTTCGAAGAAAACTTCTGTTGCTGGACCTGGTGTTTTCATGCTCTACATTCTCTCCCTTTTTCCCATCATCTTAATTAAACTCTGATTCATAACTATCACAATTTGTGCAGCTACTTCCTCAGCGAACACTTCATCTCCCCCTCCTCCACATGGTAGATCCTGTGGCCTTTCAACTGAACAAAGTCTGCTGTCAGGAGAATTACAGCACGAGTTACCTAGCTGGCAGCCGCCACCACTATCAGCAGAAAATGGAGACAAACATGCTATCTCGGCACAGGTGTCACCACCAGCAGCAGCAAATGGAAGCAAACCTATTATCTCGGCGCCGCCGCCGCCGCCACCACCACCACCACCAAGTGGCAGCAAACCTGTTTTCTCACCACCGCCACCACCACCACCGCCGCCGCCGCCGCCAAGTGGCAGCAAACCTGTTTTCTCACCGCCGCCGCCACCACCACCACCACCACCT